>NC_025997.2:70400710-70662088 GCF_000442705.2 Elaeis guineensis
GATCAGATGGGGGGAGAGGCCCTTACAACGGCCCTTATGTGCCCCCACAGCCTTGTTAGGAGTAGGAGGAGAACCTCATCCTAACATGAGTAAAGTCGAAGGCCCGATTTTCTAAAGATCGGATGGGGGGAGAGGCCCTTACAATGGCCCTTATGTGCCCTCACAGCCTTGTTAGGAACAGGAGGAGAACCTCATCCTAACATGAGCAAAGTCGAAGGCCCAGTTTCTTAAAGATCGGATGGGGGAAGAGGCCCTTACAACGGCTCTTATGTGCCCCCACAGCCTTGTTAGAAACAGGAGGAGAACCTTATCCTAACATGAGCAAAGTTGAAGGTCCGATTTTCTAAAGATCGGATGGGGGAGAGGCCCTTACAACGATCCTTACGTACCCCCACAGCCTTGTTAGGAACAGGAGGGGAACCTCATCCTAACATGAGCAAAGTCGAAGGTCCAATTTCTTAAAGATCAGATGGGGGAGAGGCCCTTACAACGGCCCTTACGTGCCCCCACAGCCTTATTAGGAACAGGAGGAGAACCTCATCCTAACACGAGCTGAAACCAGCTGTCGGGAATAAGGGGAGGACCTCATCCCGATGCAAGCAGAGATTCGATTGATCGACAAGGATGAAAGCTTCCCCAATGACTTCTCTACACTCTCACGATCCTGTCAAAAGCAGAGGGAAGACCCTCACTCAAACACAGAAGAAAGGGAGAAGCGAAAATAAAAAGCGACGAACTACACCAGCGATAGGTAAAAAATAAACTACATCAAAAGCACAAGTGACCTTATCTCGACAAAAGAGAAAACCTCTGTCGAAAATCTCTGGTCTCTAAAGGCAAATCGACACGGCAATGACCAGGAACCTTCAAACTACATCGGCACCGAACAAGATGGAAGACAAAAGAAGTTCAGCAAACGACGACTCAAAGCAAGAACCGACGAGGGATTATGAACTCCATCGATGCAGAACAAGACATAAGACAAATGGAGTTTGGTAAATAACCATTCAATACCAGAATAGACAAGGTAATAGATAATTTTATTTCCATTTCATTAGTGAAGTACTCATTACAAAGCCATAAAGGCCAAAAAATAAAAAGATAAAGAAGAAGAAAAGAAAAAGAGGCTATAAGGAAGCCCAGTTTCTTTCGATTTTGAGCTCTCGATTCCAGCCCCCGTTATGGATTGTCTCAAATTTTTGACTTCCTCTTCTAGCTCCATCTTTTTTAGTAGCATATCCTGGAATATCCGATGGAATCACTGGTGCTCGTCCTTCAACTCTTGAAGCCTCCTCCTCAAGACCTCACACTCTGCCTCGGCATCCTTGACTGCCTGTTGCTCGTGGACCAGCTGAACTTTTAGCCATCGTACTTCGGCTTTCTCCCACCCAAGGGCTACGGATAGTTCCGCCATAGTACCCCTCAAGGAGCAAAGCTCATTAGAACCTTGTGCAGGGACAAGCTGGACTCTCTCGAACAACCGCCTTTGAAGGTGGGCAACTTCATCAGTCACCATCTGGAGCCTCCTTCGGTAGCCCTCTACTTGTCTGCTCCAGCCGACTCGGTGTGTGTCGTAAGTCACCTCGGCATCCCGCAGCTATTTTTGAAGGTCGGAGAACCTCTTTGACCAGTCTTGATCGTGGTCAGTCCGAACTGAGAGCCGGGACGAGCTCCCTTCTAGCCGGCCGATCTTCTCCCGTGCGGCCGTCAGCTCGACTTTAAGGGAGCTGATCTTGGAAGCTTGAGTCCACGATCGGTCGCTGGCACATTTTTAGAGTTCCTCAAGCTCCATGATGAAGTCAGCTTTCCTTTTGGTGTATTCCATGAGACTTTTCCTGTGGAGGTCCCGAAACTAAGTAGCCTCCGCGGTGACCTCTGAATGGCTCTCCTTCAGCCGGCGAAGTTTGTCTTCCAGCCTTTTGGATTTTCTTGTCAACTGACGAACTTCCTTTTGAAGGTCTTGTATCATCGACTTCAAGGGAATACCCTCCGACAGGGGAAGAGCTTCGGCAGGATACTGTCGTTGGAGGACAAGAGCACCATGACTCAAATTAATGCCAGAAGATAAAAAGAAGAAAAAGGATACAAAAAAGGAGAGGGGGGGATCCTCCGTAAAGACAAATCCAGCTTCATTGATCAAATAAACTTTAAGTACAAGAGAACGAAGAAACAATCACCACAAAGAAAAAATACAAAACTAGAGGTTCCGAACCTCTGGGGTAGAAGTAAAGGGGGTCAGCATCCCCGGAAGATCATCAGCGACGGCCACAGCAGTCGACGAGGTCTCGACTGGAAGAGGATCAGCGGTGACTTCAGATGGTCTGGCTTCATCATCGGACGCCTCATTCAGGAAGTCGAGATTCAATTCGGAAAACCTCCCAGCCACCTTCTCTTGGCAGAGCTCGAACCCCTTGATGAAGGCATCCTGGCCGAACTAGACCTTCAGATCTTCCATCTCGGAGGAGCCTTTGAACTCCTCCACTGCTCGAGCCCTTGCCTCCGAGACCAGGGATGGAATCCATGCTTTCAGCTCGGAAACCTACTCCTTCAATTCGAAAGCCTGCTCCTTCCACTCGAAAGCTTGCACCCTCAATGCGGAGACCTCGACCTCAGCCTTCCCTCTCTCCTCCTCCAAGATAGTCCTCAGATCAGACAGGTTTGTCCCTCCTTTTTTAGTGCCTCCTGAAGGCTCAGGACCTCGACGATCTTCTCCGCAAGACGGGCGGCCCCGACTAGGCGACCTTCTTCTACCCGAGCTGCCTCCCTCTTGGTGATCTTCGCCGCCTTGATGTTGGTGACGAGCTGATGCCCAATCTGCAAGAAAGGTCGGGGAGTCGATATGAGAGCTCAAGACTAAGTTGAAGAAGCAGAGGGAAGAAAAAGGCGAGTTAGCCTACTTTAAGGAACGATCCCAGAGAGTCCAAACCCGCAGCTCGGGATCAGCGAGGACGATCCTCTCGATGACCTTGGGCAGGATGCACCCTTCGATCAGCCTCTTTATCAAGTCTCTGTTGTTGAAGGGATTCTCCCCAAGTCTTCCTCGGAGCCGCCGACCCCCTCAGCGGCAGCCCTGCGACTGTGACTCCTCTGGCTAGGGTCTTCTTTCTCTTCCTCCCTTTGGCTCCAGGCACCCCCTCGAGACAAACCTCCGCAATGGGACCCTTGGCAGGGGGGCTCTGTGAAAGGGTTCGGGGGACTTCAGGTTCGGCGTCGGAGGGGACTTCGACGGTGATGGGCGTTGGAGCAGGCACGGCTGAGCTTGTCCCCTCTGTCCTAGCTTTCTTCACCGACCTCGAAGTTGAGGCATCCTTTTTCTTGTGGGTCTTGAGACCCTGGGCTAACCTCCAAGCCACGCTTGCATCCATGTCTGCGATAAAAGAAGATCAGCATGGCTTCGAGATGGAACAAGAAGAAGGGGAAGTACCCAAAAAAAAAAAAAGGAAAAAAAAGAAAGAAGAGAGAAGAAGAAAAAAGAAATAAAAAGGGGAGAGATACCGGTAGGGTTAAGGGGGCTCAGGCCGACGTTGAACAAAAGTTGCTCCCTCAGAAGTTCGGAGAGGAGGGAGCTTGATAGGCCTTGAGTTTTCTTGAGGCCTCGAGGTCGTCCCTTCTCATGCTAGAGGCCCGACGGGTGGAATCCCTCAGAGAACCCCAAGGGGGTAACCCTAGCTCTAAGGTTGGGCATCAGACGTAGAAGAACCTCTCCTTCCAGTTATGGATAGAAGAGGGGCGCCTTTCAGCAATCCCTTTCTATCGAACTGGGGGGAGAAGTACCACCAATCCTTTGCGAGGGATGGGCTTGAAGGTGTAGAAGTTCCTAAACAAAGGAAGAGTCGGCTGAACTTCGGCTAAACTACAAATGGAAAGAAACCTATCAAAAACCTAAAGGAGTTTGGTATGACAGAAACTAGAGAAATGTTCAGAAAATGAAAGAGAGCAAAACGAAGGGTGGCAACGGGAGCCGATGTTAGCACGGAAGGCCTCCTGGTATAGACAGAAGCGGCGGGAGGAGGGAGGGGCGCTAGCCCGATCAGATGGCCCGGAAGCTCCAGCTCGTACTCCAGAGGAACTCCATACTGAATCCTTATTAGTGAGAGTTCATCCAGAGTCAAGGAATCGGGATGGTGTCCAGCGCAAAGGCCGGACAAGGTTCGGTCCTAGCTACGGGTTCGTCTACGGTACGGTACTATGGGAAACTGGGCTGACGAACTCCTAGAAATGCTAGAGGAGGAGATATCAGAGGACATTTTGGATCAGACGAAAGCCACAAAAATCTCAAAAATTAAAAAAATAGTAGACAGGCCCCCGAGAAAGCTAAATAAACAGAATACGAAGAAGGAAGGACAGAAAAATAACAGAAAGTTCCAGAACTAACCTAGATCAGCCCAGGAGCACAGGGAACGACGAGAATGATGGAGGTCGACTGACGAAGCCTAAGGCCGGAAGGATGCTAGAGGAAACTAGAGCTCTCAGGAAAGAAGAGGGAACTGAGGAATTCTCTCAAGCAAAGTGAAACCTATGAAGGAGGAGAACGTGTTTAAATAGACCCCAGATCCGACGCACTTATGATTTCGGATCCCCGTTGGCGGTCTGTATTCGCCGCGTGTCCCACCCACCTTGACAGGCTGTTGGAAATGACAGGCACTGGAAAAGTCATTATTACGCCGTACCTAGAGCCACCCTGGCAGGAATTCCAAAAAGAAGAAATCTTTTTCGAAAAGACTCTAGTACCAGCATGCCGAACGTCAAATGTCTGGCAACCACCAAGCACGAAAATGAGGGAGCAACTTTGGCTGTGAAAATTTTTTTACTTTCTTCATTCGAAACTCAACTCAAAGTAGGGGACTGGTGTTGGGTATAAAATACCCCCAGTCGAAGTTCATAAGAGGCCACTCTCCGAGATCCCTCGACTATAGTGCGGCATCTTTTTCGGATTTCTCCGGCAGCCAATTTTGACCTGGTGCGATGCTTTTCTAAACTTCCCCAACTGTCTGAGCTATGATAATGCCCTTCCGGACTTCTCCAATGACGAACTTCTTCAGTCATCCACCGACTGCTTCAAATGCTCTCCGGGCTTCACTATCTACCACCTTCTACAATGATCGACCGTTCTCCGGACCTCTTCTAGATCTCTTCCAGCCATGATAGATTCAATCTGAATTTTCCAGACTTCGTCCACGGTCGAACTTCCCCAAGGATAATTTCTACAGCAACCCGACTCCATCCATATTTCTACGATGGTCAACCGTCTTTTTGATTTCATCCGAGCTCTTACGGGAGCTGGACCTCTGCCCGAATTCCTATTGCAGATAGACTTCATTCGGACTCCCGCTACAAATGGTCTACTCCGAGCTTCTATTACAAGCGACCTACTCCGAATTTCTACTACGAACGGTCCACGTCGGATCTCTACTGTAAGCCTCTATCCGAGCTTCTATTGTGAACGAATCCTTTCAGACTCCTGTCGCAGGCAGGCTTTAGCCGAGCTTCTTCAATAAACGATCTCCATCCGGACTTCTGCGAGAATCAGACTCCGATCGAACTTCTGTAGCTGATAGATGTCGGACGAACTTCTACGACAGACGGGTTCCAACAGTCGGGCTCCCCAACAGCCAATCGCCCTCGGTGTCTGCCGTACCTCCCCAGCCATCGGCCTCAAATAATGTCAGTCGGACTTCAACAGCGCCGACCGGATTTTCTCAAAACCCTCCAGACCCCCTCCTAGCGGGTGACCCTCTCCAACGCCATCCAAAATCCACCGTCGGTCGACCTTCTGCTGAGTTCCGCATGAAACCGGACGCCACCAACAGAAAGCTTTCGTCCGAGCTCCTACAGCAAATGACTTTCGTCTGAAACGTCAGCAACCTTGGAACATCCGGACCTCTCCCAGAACGACAATGTGGAGAGCCGCTCTGTTTCATCAGGCATCCTAGCCGAGCTTCGACTGACGGATCCAAACTCTCTAACAAGCCACGACAAGAGCTGCCACCCTGCTCCACTCCCTGCAACGGATTCCTCGCGGCTCCACCACTCTCTGGCAAGCCACGACAAGAGCCGCCACCCTGCTCCACTCCCTGTAACGGATTCCACATGACTCCATCACTCTCTGGTAAGTCACGACAACAGACACCACTCCACTCCCCGCGACAAGCTCCACGTGGCTCTGAACAGCCCCTGATGCCACTACTCTCTGCAACAAACTCCTTATGGCCCTGAGCGGCCCGCTACCAAGCGGTTACAAATGTCGCTATCAATCTGTTACGCCCTCTGCCTATAAAAGGGGGATCCCAGATACGTTATTTTCTAAGTTCTAATCTCTATCTCAAAACTCTGCTAAAATTTCCATTCGAGTACTCCATTCTTGTTGAGGCAGAGAACTAACTTGAGCATTGGAGGGTCTTGCCGGAGCACCCCCAACTCCGGTTTAGACTTTCTTTGCAGGTCCCGGCGGCGGCCGCGGTCATTCCAACTCCAGCTTCTCCGACGCCGGTGAATTTTTGCACCAACAGTTACCTTCTCTTGTTTTGATTCTCTTCTCCAGTTAATTAGTTTTGGCTTAGTTTGGTTTATCTTCTCCTGTTTGGTTTAGTTTGGATTCCCTGTGGAGCGCTATTTGCAACATGGAGTCCGGTGTAGTGCTTCATAGCCTCCATCAGGACGTAGAGAGACATCACCGAACTCCATGGTGCAAACATCATCGAGAATATAATCCTGAGTCTTCTTTTGGAGAATTCTTGGATTTTTATTTTTAATCTATTGTATCGGTAGTTTTGGATGCTGACAATGGGTTAGATTATAGTGTTTATCTATCTATTTGAATGTTTTTATGCTATTATTACTATTTTGCAAGTCCACATGTCATTTGTATAATATATTTTTACTGTACAATGCTCTCGGATATTCATGCATGTCTCTTTTTATTTTTGTCACAGACATAAATGTCTTATTCAAGTTATTTATTTATCTTTTTGACTTATTTTGTCAATTTCAGGATATTTTTTCCATGCATGGTTCTATCTTACGATGGTCTTTATCAAAAATAAATAAATTTAGTAGAATTTATGTAATTATTCTTAAAAAATTATTTTCATAATAAAAAAATTACTAACTCTAATCGTATTATGAGAGCTAATTTTCATCTTTAAAATTATATATTCATTGATGAAACCTTTTTTATCATCAAAATATTTATCATGAATAATTTTGTTTGTTAGAGCGTATTTATTATCTGTTAACTATTATATATAGAAAGAGCTCTAAGAAGTGGACAATAAAATTAAGCTCCCCAACAGTGAAGCTTCCTTGTACATTTCAAATGAACACAATGGCATAAGCAAAATACAATTCTAAGTGTTGGTGGTGAGAAGCCAAACCTTGCAATACCGAAACCTCTATATGATAAATATATTAGTAATTAGTGGGAGGGAGGGAGAGAGAAAAGAGATCATATTATTATTTTTTATATGGAGGGACTTGTATTTTTTAAGTATAGAGAGGCTCCCAATATTCAAGAAAGAATGGTATGAAACATTTTTATTGTTAAAGATATTTATTTGTTAATTTACTAATTTATTTATTTTGCATGCATGTCTGCAAAGGCACATAGATTATTATAAGTCTTATCTTCAAATCCCATTTGTTCATTTCCATCATCCGTGCTAATTTTTTCTCTCTTTTGTAAAGTTTGTTTGTATAGAACTGTAAAATACTTGCTTGCCATAAAAAAAATGTAAATTAAAACAAAAGGCACTACTCATTTATTATATTTCTAGGGTCAAAATCTCGGACGTTATCATTTACAACTTTGGTAAAATTTTCATGGTATTAGTGGTTTGAACCTTTTATCATAAAGCAGATTAGGCAAAACTTTATATGAAATTTTATTTTGGCCAAAGCTTTAAATAATGGCCGTTGGAATTATTTCAAAGGCCATATGAGTTCCGGCAATCCTAGGATGCAACAGCAAGTGACAGCCTTTTTTTTTATTATGCTGGTAAATAATGGCGACAGAGGAGTCCATTATTTGGGGCTTACTGTCAACAATCTTGCTTTGGAAGATTGTTGACAGTGAACCCCAAATAATCTTTTGGATTCCATCAAAAAAAAAAAAAAATCTTATTTTGAATAGTAATTATTTTCACTATTTATTGATAACAATATTCAGGTTTTGGAAAACACTTCCATGCATGCTGACTACCTTGTGTTTTTAGATATTTAAAGTGTTCTTTATATTAAAAATCTTGAAATAAAAAATCTGCATGCTTTTTCTCTAAAACATAAAAGAGAGCATGCTGATTCAAGATTACTAGGCATGCATCTCTTTCATAATAGTTTTAGTCCATCCTTGATGAAGAATGTGATCCAAAAACTCTAATCCAACACTCTATGGGAATTGAGGTTTTTTTCTTTCCGCCCTCTCCAAAACTAGTGGCTAGATAAGTTATAAATTTTATATTATTCTGGAAAAAAAAAAAAAAAAAAGGAAAGAAAGACATCTGTACTACAATTATCCATGACTTGAACTTGGAATCTCTTGTCCAAGACTTACACTCAGAATCTCTATTTTCTAAATAGAGGGATGTGATAACTAAGGCCCATTTTTATTTTCTTGATAAAAACAGATAGGAGTTCCCACCTTTTTTAAAATAAGCCAAATGTGCACAATAATTACAAGACAGAGATCAAACGTTGAGTTTGAAGCTTCAAGCAACCTAAACCTAGAGTAATAACAGAGTGCTGAGAAGATGAATAAGAAAAATGACCAGACTTGAGCTTTCAAGTAACTATAGGTCCTGTCAAGTTAGGAATTTCAGTACTAGCTACATCTCAATGTGACAAAAAATTTACTTTCTTACCATCCACTATTGTGGAACTCCTTCCTATCCTCCGTAATATTTGTTGATTGCATCAACTTGATAAATGGCTTCTGAGGATTATCATGGAGCCAATTTTATGGGGAGCTGAACATGATAAATATTTCGGGATAAGAGGTTTTGGGCGATTGCATGTCCAATAATCTTCTCTCTCTTCTATCTTTTATCTATCTGTCTAATAGCTGTTCCTAATATCAAAAAAAAGGAAAAAAGATCTTTAAAAGCATGATCATTTATCTCTTTCGACTTTTACTTGAAGGTACGAGAATTGGAAATCCAAGTTTTGATGTTTTGAAGACATCTGAAGGCCATAAGCAATCCAATATGAAGCAGCGATGGAAAGCAACCCCAATGCAAAAGCTAATTCTTGAAAATACCTTTCATTTAGGCAAAGTATGTCCAAACAAGGAGGAGATCAAATGGATAACTTCTCAACTCTCCCAACATGGAGAAGTTGTGGAGTCTAATGTTCGGAACTGGTTCCAGAATAGAAAGACGCGCGAGAAACGGAAGATGGAAACTGAATCGGCATATAATGTCAAATCTGAAGTTGAGCCGGTGGTTGAATCCTCCAATGGAAAGAAAGTTAGGTTGGAGAAAATAGATAGTGACAACATCTAGTTTCTCAGTACTGATGCTCATTTCTTTCAGACCTCAGAAGTTTAGTCTGAGATGCATGTCATAAACCAAGAGTTTGATATAGCACAGCACATGAATCTATCAATTTGCAATTCAAGTCCTTATGATCCAAGCCAAATGCCTTTCATTGAGAAAACTCAAGCAAATCCAAGTATGTAGTCTTATTTCAATAAGCTTTTACAATTTCATTGAACCAGCATTTTATGTGGCTAATCATTCTTCCAAACTTGACTTGATGAACGTAGGTAACGACTACTTGATGGGAGACATGCAAGTAATGACAGAGTTTGGTTCCCTCAAACAGCAGATTAGTGATGGTTCGTTTGGATTTGGTCCAGAAATTTACTGATCAGTCTTGACATTATATAGAGCTTTTAGTGTTTCTCTATATTTTTTGTTTTAGTCCTGTTGGGTGGATGTCTGGCCAGGACACCACCTCCCAAGACCCTTTCAGTACCACGCGATGCAGCAGGAAGAAAGAAGAAACAAAACAGAAGAAAAACAATCAAAATACGTGGATCAGCCACAAAAGGGCTCGCCTCCACGGGGCATGCAAACTTCACTATGAAAAGAAAATTTTACAAGAGGAGACCTCACCCTCAACCCTTGTACACCCAATTCTCTCTCACATGAAGTTCCCCTCACAAAAGCTCTCTCTCTCTTGGAGACCCCCTGAACCCCTGAAGAGCCTGGCGACCGCTGTCCAGGAGCCTCCTGCTCCTTCTCTCACAGCGCCTCACGCCTCTCTCTCTCTCCTCGGTTCGTACGGCGGCGAGAAACCAAACCCCTCGTTCTCTGCTGTGTCTCAGGCCTTTTAAAGCCTTAAACATAGGTTAGAGGGTGATTAGGAATCCTTAATCAAGCCAAATCACGTCCCAAGCCGTCCGATCAACACCGGGAGCTCTCTGGACCCTTAGATCGCGCTCCGGTCCACGGAATAGGGCCGTAGACCGCGAGAAACGAGTGGGAAACGTCCACGCGGTCCACAGGCCGCGCGGTGGACCACCCGGTCCACGGTGGACCGGGGATGGGCCAGCAGGCTGCTGGGTCGCGCGTCCCGCACGGGCCTGGGCCTAGGTCGCGCGTCCCGCGCGGGCCTGGGCCTGGGACGCGCGTCCCGCGCGGGCCTGGGTCCCGCGTCCCACGCGGGCCAGCGGGCCTGGGACGCGCGTCCCGCGCGCCGCCGCCTGCGGCCGCGCCGCTGCCGCCCGCCGCCGGTCGCCGGCGGTCCTCCACCGCCTCGGTTTTCGTGCTATCTTCGAAAGCTCGTATCTTCTCCATCCGAGCTCCGATTCAGGTGATCTTGGTCTCGTTGGACTCCGTTTTTCGCCGCGAACCTCACTGTGGGCTCAATGTGGGCTGAATCTCGAGGCGTCAAATCCTAACAATCTCCACCTCGACTCGATATTCGGCCTCCTCCAAACTCCGAGAGCTTCTGGATCTCCTCGCCCCCATGCCCTGGGGCAATCGCCTGCTGATCATGGATGGGCAAACATGGGAGTCGAGCCAGGCTGCTCGATCCCATCTCCGTCGTATGCTGTGCTCCTCCTGACCTGAGACCTGCTCGGGGCATCATCCTGCGGCAATAGGAATCTTACCTTGCGACGTCGCCTCTCGTCCTCCCGAGTCTCCTGTCTCGTGCCCGATCCGCCTCCTGGAGCTCCACCTCGCTCTGGGCTCCACCTGGCTCCCGATGCTCCACCTCGCACTGGGCTCCCTGCCAGGTAATAATGTCCTCTGCTCCCCTTCTTCCCCTCCAGCACAATCCTATCGCCGCGTAGCACCCTCAGGATTCCTCCACCAGCTACCGTCCTGTAGCTTCTCGAATCCAGTCTGCTAAGTGAGATAAGATTCCGCCTGAAATCGGATATGTATCGGACCTCCCCCAATCTCCTCACTGCACCGTCATGTGTCCTCCAGCTGACCGTCCCAATGCCTCTGATCGCACAGCTCGATCCATTCGGCAGATATACAGTGCTCTCACTGTTCTCCAGGGAGTCAAACTGCTCCTCTCTGCAATACACATGATAGGGGCATGCAGAATCTAATATCCACTGCTGGGAAGAAGTAGATACCTCGTCAGATATCTCCAGGACATCTCCATCTGAATCACTGCCGGCCGTCGCTACAGCAGCCACCGTCCGATTTTTCAGTTGAGGGCAATCTCTGGCTAGATGCCCCAACTCCTCACACCGGTAACACCTGGTTTTGCTCAAGTCCCTCCTGGACTTAGACCGCCCTCGATGCGATCTCCTGTCGCTCCGTCTACCGCCTCCTGCACCTCCAGAAGCCACCAAAGCTGAGCTATCGACACCTGAGCTCGAAGCTGGGTTCTCCCTCCTGAGAACCTCGTTCTGGAGTATCGCCGCGGTGACCTCGTCCATCTTGATAGTGCTCTTCCCCACTAGAAGAGCAGTCACCAAGGACTCGTACGAAGAAGGAAGCGACGCCAGCAAAACCAGCGCCCTGGTCTTCTCCTCAACGTTCTCGCCAATGCTGAGAAGGTCGGTGAGGATCTTCTGAAAGTGGCTCAGATGCTCCTGCACGCTCTGTCCCTCAGTCATCCGCAGTTGGTAAAACTGCCTCCAGAGGAAAAGAGTGTTGGTGAGAGACTTCGCCATGTACAACTCCTCGAGCTTCGACCACAGCACCGTCGGGGAAGTCTCGCTCAGCACATGGATCACCACCTCATCCGCCAGGTACATACGGATGGTACTCACCGCCTGCATCTGTAGCCGTTTCCAATCCCGCACCTCCATGGTGGTCGGTTTCTCATCGCACAAGAGAGCTTCGATCAACCCCTGTTGGATGAGCACGTCCTTCACCCTTGCCTGCCACAAGGAGAAATTGCTCTTACCATCAAACTTGTTGATCTCCATCCTGATTGTTCCTGTTTTCTCCATCTTCAGTCTTGCTCACCACCACTGCAATCTGCGTCCTTGTACCGCCTTGCTCTGATACCACTTGTTGGGTGGATGTCTGGCCAGGACACCACCTCCCAAGACCCTTTCAGTACCACGCGATGCAGCAGGAAGAAAGAAGAAACAAAACAGAAGAAAAACAATCAAAATACGTGGATCAGCCACAAAAGGGCTCGCCTCCACGGGGCATGCAAACTTCACTATGAAAAGAAAATTTTACAAGAGGAGACCTCACCCTCAACCCTTGTACACCCAATTCTCTCTCACATGAAGTTCCCCTCACAAAAGCTCTCTCTCTCTTGGAGACCCCCTGAACCCCTGAAGAGCCTGGCGACCGCTGTCCAGGAGCCTCCTGCTCCTTCTCTCACAGCGCCTCACGCCTCTCTCTCTCTCCTCGGTTCGTACGGCGGCGAGAAACCAAACCCCTCGTTCTCTGCTGTGTCTCAGGCCTTTTAAAGCCTTAAACATAGGTTAGAGGGTGATTAGGAATCCTTAATCAAGCCAAATCACGTCCCAAGCCGTCCGATCAACACCGGGAGCTCTCTGGACCCTTAGATCGCGCTCCGGTCCACGGAATAGGGCCGTAGACCGCGAGAAACGAGTGGGAAACGTCCACGCGGTCCACAGGCCGCGCGGTGGACCACCCGGTCCACGGTGGACCGGGGATGGGCCAGCAGGCTGCTGGGTCGCGCGTCCCGCACGGGCCTGGGCCTGGGTCGCGCGTCCCGCGCGGGCCTGGGCCTGGGACGCGCGTCCCGCGCGGGCCTGGGTCCCGCGTCCCACGCGGGCCAGCGGGCCTGGGACGCGCGTCCCGCGCGCCGCCGCCTGCGGCCGCGCCGCTGCCGCCCGCCGCCGGTCGCCGGCGGTCCTCCACCGCCTCGGTTTTCGTGCTATCTTCGAAAGCTCGTATCTTCTCCATCCGAGCTCCGATTCAGGTGATCTTGGTCTCGTTGGACTCCGTTTTTCGCCGCGAACCTCACTGTGTGCTCAATGTGGGCTGAATCTCGAGGCGTCAAATCCTAACAAGTCCTTTTCTCATCAACTGATGTCTGGATGATGCTTAGTTTTCAACCGAAATACTTTTCTATTTTGCAGTTTATGTTTGTTCTAATTTTATTTTAGATGTTGGTGGAGGGCAGTTTACTCAGTAATAATCAGAATTGAAGACTTCTTTCTAGTACCTCAAGTCGTGTAGCATTCACTGTGTGAAATTAAAGCTACATTTTTTCTTCTTTTTCTTTTTATTATGGAGAAATGAAAACAACTTTCTTGAGTTTGATTTTGATATCAGAGTACTAATTTAAGCCTAGTAGACACCGGACCTTTGCCTGCGGATATTTTTCTTTTTTAAGAATCATAATTTTGTTTTTTAACCATGATGGAAGAAACGCCTCGGTAAAGACTTAACCATGCCAAAAAATGCCCCGCAAATCTCCGAAGCACCACCAAAAGACAACACCAATCCAGCAATAAATAAAAAAGACGCAAGCTCCTACTATAATAGAAGCAGAACACCACAAGGTCCCATTGGTCTAACACTCAGCAATAGACTATATCAGAACACCATCGCATCCCAAAGCAAAACCTTCTGGAGAACCACAGCTAGCAGAATTAAAGAGCCTAACATTCTAACAACAAACATTGGACACCCAAGAGAACCTAGAATAGAGACAACAACAGAAACCACTCACAAAAAAAGCCTAATAATACCAGGTCATAATTAAAGATATAAAGGAAATATTATCCTCAAATCCTGATGTTCGATCAGCTGGTATGGCTATTATGCACAGGTTCCCAGTTGCTGCATGTGTGTATTAGTGCAAAAGAAAAACTAGTAACAGCTTCCTTTTTTTTCTTTTGGAAATAGCATTCTCATAACTCTGCCAATATTCTCATGGTCTGTAAGGGAAAAGCTAAAAAAAAAAAAAAAGGGATTTTGTGTTTGCCATAGCTGCGGCATTTATCAAAATCTTTTCTCATGACTTATGGCAACGGATCATCATATGCCGTACAAAATGAAACAAATTAAAGCAGTAAAATAGAATATCATGTTTCGATTTCAACATGCATGCACAACGTGCTAACTACAGTGAGAACAGTGCAAAATGATCTCAAAGACAAACATCTATTTGGGGAAAAAACAAGAAACTGCTAGATTACTTGGATTTCCATAGACGTGCTAGAGAGGAAACTTGCATGAATTTTTTATTTGCATTACTTTTAACTAAAATACTGTTATTTTGATGGATAAACAGTCTGTAACATGTATTAACACCTCAAAAGCCAATAGCACCTTGCGAGCAATTTCCTTTTGGACTTGCACACACAGTATGACAGGGATTTTCCTTGAGACGCAATTACATAAACACTTAATATCAAAAAATAAAAAATAAATGGATAATGATCATACGGTACTGCAGTTTCCCAAATAATATAAATAACATAGTATCCAAGAAATATAAAGATTTCGGAAAATAATGTTCAACATTTTAGGTAACAGCAAATTGGACAAAGGTGCAAAAGACATTACTTACTCTGACATATGTTCTAGCATTATACAATTTTCGGGAAGAGAAATGATGAAGAACCTGCTACACAAATTATTTGTACAATACACTCTCATGCCACAAGTCCAATACACTCTGATGCCAATGGTTGTGCCAACCTGACCACATACATGCTATGCTATCCCAAAATATCAAAAGGAAAAACATAATAATCTTTTGAATTATAATATATTGAAAATTTAATAGGTGTTATCCAGACCAATGCTGGATCCATTAGGCCCTACTCGAAAGTCAAGACGTTAACAATATTGTCATATCGGTAATTCAATATATTGATCCCATCAAAGAGAAAAAAGAATCCCCTCAACATGTTGAATTCGAATCTCCCAAAAAAATTTAAAAAGAATGAAAAAATTAGTAAAATAATGATTTAAATCTCCTTTTCTTTTATTGACAGCCTCTCTTTATAATAGTAGGGATAATTGTATAACTAGTAGAAATAAATATGCAAAAGCTAAAATCCTAAATTAGATAGTGTTCGACTCCTACATCAATTTTGTCTTCTATTACTCTACTGAATTCTTCTTGAATTTGGAGATATGTTAGATCAAATTTTTTTTTGAAAAAAAAATTGTGACTTGATTGGTCTGTTTTGGAGCCCAAATGATGAAATTTGGACCTGATTGCTTTGGATATTATCCTTTTGTGAGGGGGTGTCACATCATAGATCTTGAGGGCATCATATGACCAAGTTAGTACATTACAAAATTTTAACATCTGAGTGCTTCTAAATATCACAAGATTTGTGAATTTAGTGTAAGCCTAACAATCCCAGGTAATTTTGCATACAAAGTACACAAGCGGTTAATCATCTTCATTTTCTGATCCATCATTCTTTTCTGTATGACTGACAAATCTCTTCACTTGATCAACCATTTCTGCAAGATCATTTTTGCCAGCATCCTCATAGGCATCTATAAGAGCCTTGTAACGAGATTCATTAGCCTCAATTCTCCATATTTTAGTAGGCCATAAATGCGCCTTAATCCTTCAACCATTCCAGTTTTCCCATAACAACCAGCCGAAAATATGTAAGTAACAAGGTCTGGTTTCAGTCCGTCATCTTGCATTCTCATAAACAGATTCAAGGCTTTATCAACCTCCCCTAGGAACCATACGCAGAAAGTACAAAATTATATGCAAAGGAGCCGAGAGCAACCTCAGCAGAGACAAAGGCATCACAGGATTCTAGTGCAAATGCATGAAATCCTACCAGTGAGAACAACAAGATAATTATTGCCTACCTTGCACAAGGTCTTCCCTCATAGTATGATGACTCTATCTGTACCACTGCCTCAGATGGTATTCCATCTATTGTGGCGTCACACTATGTCACGCCCCCGTCCCAAGATTTGAATCGAGGGTCATGGCAACCGCCGCATACTTATAGAATACTTTTCCCATAAGCATGCAAGACATCTCATCATGATATCTTCACAAACAGTTAAATAAATTTTTCTTTATTCAATAATCAAACCTTGGTTCAAATAACAAATCAAAACTAAGTATTCAAAAGAAAGTAACTGTCTGACAAAGTCAATTCTAAAAACAAAACTAAAGGTCTTGAATCAATTCTGAGAAAAATCCTAAATCAATGAGTTAACTCCATCTCTAATCGCTCTCCCAACCGAAATCCCACATCATGCTAATTTTCTGGATCTGTAAGAAAAACATAAAACTTATCATGAGCTAAATAGCCCAGTAAGCAGTGTATACCTTTAACTGAATAATCAGGAAAATAATACTATGCATAACAAATCAATATGTAATTTCATGAAATCATATTCATACTGTCAATCATATATAAAAGTCAATTCATCATAATTTCCAATTATGCTTTTCTTCTTAAATTCATCAATTTCTTAAATTCTTCTTACCAACCATGACTATGACCACATTATCCCTGTGGCAGGGTCATAATACCGCGTATCTGCTTGCGGTGGGCTGCGAATCATCTGGCAGCCAAGTCCTTTGGAACCGCTGGTCTAACTGGCGGTTTTGTCGCTGGTCTATCTGGCGACATGTCGCTGGTCTTACTGGCGACGTAAACCCTCAGGACAGTCAATTGCCAACGTATATGCCCCCATTGGCGGGGTCCTCAACACAGTCAGGTTGTCAATTTCATATTGTCTTCCAATTCATATATTATTTTCAAGAATAATAAAATTAATTGATATTCGAATCAAATCAATTATAACATTCTTTGAGATCATATATCATCAAAATAATTGTTCCACAAATAACTTCAATCATAAATAATTTTCTACAATTAACTTTCATCATAAATAATTTTCAACAATTATTTCAATAAATAATTACAATCACAAGCATGCATAAATTTATTTAATTCATAATTTACCAGATAAATTCAGTAAAAGTAAACTCTACTTACCTCTTTCATCTTAGATCTTTAGACTTCGTTAGAAGAATCAGCTAATCCTATTTAAAATATCAAATCATTATCAAATTCTATTCCATAAATATAACAAGATTAAATCATAAGGAAAGAGGACTGTTGTCCGGATGTGTCGAACCATCTAGATATCAGGGCAAATTCAGGATCTCTGATCTGAGGGTCAGATTCAAGTGACTTGATCAAGAAATCGTGAGGCACAGATCGAATTAAAGTCAAGATCAATCAATAGAATTCTTTAATAATAAATTTGAAAGATCTTTGATACGATCAGATGAGGTTGACATACAGCACGAATATCAAAGCAACTTCAGATCATCTTGATAGCTTCTAAAAGATGAAGGCATGACTCGATACAGGATTCATAGATCTTTTTTTTTAGAGAGAGAAAATCGATCATGAGAGAGAAAGTAGAGAGAGAATCTTCATATCCTTTAAAAGTGGCAATCATGATTGAGATCATCAGAGATCATATCAAGGTGACTTAATATAGATTGACCATGATTGATTTTATCAATTTCGAAAAAGAATCGGATCGGAATCTGATCTACTGCACGAATTTTGGAGCAGTCCCAGATCATCATATTTTCATCTCAAGTTTATCCTAGGGTCTGTGATGTAATCAGAGAGAGAGAATGACCCTAGAGAGACGAAATCCACAATGAGAGAGAAAGGTCTAGAGAGAGAAAATAGGAAGAAAATTTAGAGAGAGAAAATAGAGAGAAGGTAGAGAGAGAAAGTCTAATTCTAGAGAGAGAAAGACTTTAAGAGAGAGATGAGAAAAATTTTTTCTCACATGTATTTTTTTTATTATTATTATATTTTTCTTTTCTCTTTTTTTTTTCTTTTTCTTTTTCTTTTTGTTTTTCTTTTTAGAGAGAGACAATAGAGAGAGAGAAATAGGGAGAAAGAGGGAAAAAAGGGAATTTTTCTCTTTTCTTATTATTATTTTTTATTTTATTTTATTATTTTTTTATTTTGCATTTTCTTTTCTTTTCTTTTTTTTCTTTTCCTTTTCTTTTCTTTTTCTTTTTTTTTTCCTTTTCTTTTCTTTTTCTTTTTCCTTTTCTTTTCTTTTTCTTTTTCCCCCCCGTGGCCTTCTTTGGCCGGAACAGGGGAGGACTAGAGGGACGTTGCCCGTGGTCCGACGGGCTGTGGCGGCACGACCGGTGGTCCGGCAGTGGCGACCGACGGCGATGGAGCCGGAGATGGCCGGCGGCGAGGTTCGGCCAGTGGGAAGTTAGAAAAAAATGGAAAAACAGGGGACCGCCCCTTTCCTTGAATTTTCTCCGGTCATTGGCCGATCACCGGCGGTCATGACCTTCGGGGAAGATAGGTAGAGGGGTGGGGGTCCAAACCTAGGAGTGCGGCGCCATGGACGGCGGCGCTGGTGGCCGGAAAAGGGAGGGAGATGGCTCGGCCGAACAGAGCAAAACATGATCTTGGCTCTTTGTGGATTTTTCGACGAACCCGACGGCCGGCGAGGGTGCACGAAGCCATGGGAAGGAGGGGAAGGAAGAGAGGAAGGAGGGCTGGGGCTTACCTTCGACTTCGGTGAGGTTTCCGGCGAGAAATCGCGGCGAGCACAGGTCGAGGGGCCGCGGCTTCAAACGAGAAAATCGGAGAAAAACTCTGACGATCGTCGGTGACCGAAGGATCTACACTTAGAAGAGAAGGGGGGTTCTTATAGAGCTCGTCCTAGGGTCTTTCAATGGCCCTAGGACTCCGATTCTTGATCGGAGAAGAGGAAGACTCCGATCGGGAGTCTTCCTGCTCTGTTTTTCTTTTTTCTTTTTTTTTTTTTTGTTTAATGGGCTTAGTGGGCTGGTTTTGGGCCCAATTGGGCCGGATTATCACATTCTACCCCCATAAAAAAAATTTCGTCTTCGAAATTTAACATACCTTTATTTTTAAATAAGTGTGGATATTTCATCTTCATATCATCTTCAAGCTCCCATGTGGCCTCTCTCTCTTCATAATTACTCTAATGAATCTTTACATATGAAATGATACGTCGTCTTAGAACTTGCTCTTTTCGATCAATAATTCAAAGAGAAAATTTTTTATAGGTTAGATCTTCGTGAACTTGCAATGGCTCATACTTTATCACACTGATCTGGTGGTAAGGCTAGTTCATAAGCAACATCTCCTACTTGATTTAAAATTTCAAAAGGTCCATTTTATCACGGACTCAGCTTGCCATGTCTCCTAGACCTCATGACACTTTTTGTAGGTGATATTTTTAGAAAAATATGATCATCAAAATAAAATTTTAATTCTCTTCTTTTTCTATCTGCCCAACTCTTCTGTCTATCTTATACTGCTTTGAGTCTCTCCTTGATCAGATAGATTTTCTCTCTAGCATCCATTTATTATCAATAAAATCCTTCCCCTTTTTTTTTTTTTTACAACTAACGTATTTCATAATATCTTTTGATTTAAAGGATTAATATTTCTAATCAATTCAGACCACCACGCTTTTGCTGCGCACTCTGATCTCAACTTACCAAATTATCTAAGTCTATCAAAAATAAAAGATATCTTTGTATATTAAATCAATCAGAGATAGATCCAACTTTCAGATTTCAAATACAATTTAGGATAAAATTTAAGATTTTTTTGTCATTACTATCTCTTAGACATAGCACATCAAAATTAAATCTTCATCCACCTTCTATGTTTGAACTTATTACATAAACTTCACCAAATTTGGACATAATCTGAATATATATGAATTTCAAATCATTATTTTTTTCTAAAATTTCTATCATCAGAATCTTCAATATCTATCAAATATCCTTTCATAACAATCATACAAGCTTCAAAAATCAAATCTCCATTTAATAGTAGATTCAATTAAGGACCTCGTTAACAAAAGCAAAGAAACTCCATATCAATTCCTAAATCCAAAATTTCTAAATTATAAAATTCATATGGATCCCTTAGTCTGAAATAAATATAAATCAGATCTTTTATCTTAATCTGAAGATATCAATTTTTCATTAACAACCTCAACAATAATATCAGAAATTCTCTTGATCATCTTAGATACGAAATCTTTAAATTGAAATTTCATACACATCATATAGTCTCCAAAAGACATAATAAGATCCATTATCTAGATCTAAGGATGATGATTAAAGATTCTAGTACGATGAATATTCTACAATCTCAAAATCAATTTCATCAATAAAAAAATAGGCTTCTTTGCAATATCTCCAAATACACCTTCATCCTAATATGCCACTTATATATATGATCCACATACCAAGTTCACTTTCGATAAATATTCCAATCAAGCACCATAAAAAAAAAATTTTCTTAGCCCATTCTGGAACAACATTTTATCGTCAAATCTTTATCTTGCCAATAATAGTCAACTTCTCAACTAGAAGTAATATCATAGTATTATTTTCACATCGAATTTGAACTTACGATTCACTTGAATAACCAATGATCAAATTAATAACCACAATGCATAATAAAATTTTATGTCAATCCTTTTGTGATTACTTTCGATCAAGATCTAACTAATCATATCATGATCAATAGATCATCCATCATATTTTAAATTCTATATGTCATAATCTCTTGCGATCTTTTTATACATAATCTCAATGTTTAATCAAAATTTTTAAATATTTCTCCCACTACATCATTAAAGATCTACACTATAATGTCCCTGGTGTCTATCCACTTACACCCATTCTATATCTAATTCTATGTTTCATAATTCATCTACTTATGCTCTGATACCATATTAATTGTCACGCCCCCGACCCGAGATTTGAATCGAGGGTCATGGCAACCGTCGCATACTTATAGAATACTTTTTCCATAAGCATGCAAGGCATCTCATCATGATATCTTCACAAACAGTTAAATAAATTTTTCTTTATTCAATAATCAAACCTTGGTTCAAATAACAAATCAAAACTAAGTGTTCAAAAGAAAGTAACTGTCTGACAAAGTCAATTCTAAAAACAAAACTAAAGGTCTTGAATCAATTCTGAGAAAAATCCTAAATCAATGAGTTAACTCCATCTCTAATCGCTCTCCCAACCGAAATCCCACATCATGCTAATTTTCTGGATCTGTAAGAAAAACATAAAACTTATCATGAGCTAAATAGCCCAGTAAGCAGTGTATACCTTTAACTGAATAATCAGGCAAATAATACTATGCATAACAAATCAATATGTAATTTCATGAAATCATATTCATACTGTCAATCATATATAAAAGTCAATTCATCATAATTTCCAATTATGCTTTTCTTCTTAAATTCATCAATTTCTTAAATTCTTCTTACCAACCATGACTATGACCACATTATCCCTGTGGCAGGGTCATAATACCGCGTATCTGCTTGCGGTGGGCTGCGAATCATCTGGCAGCCAAGTCCTTTGGAACCGCTGGTCTAACTGGCGGTTTTATCGCTGGTCTATCTGGCAACATGTCGCTGGTCTTACTGGCGACGTAAACCCTCAGGACAGTCAATTGCCAACGTATATGCCCCCATTGGTGGGGTCCTCAACACAGTCAGGTTGTCAATTTCATATTGTCTTCCAATTCATATATTATTTTCAAGAATAATAAAATTAATTGATATTCGAATCAAATCAATTATAACATTCTTTGAGATCATATATCATCAAAATAATTGTTCCACAAATAACTTCAATCATAAATAATTTTCTACAATTAACTTTCATCATAAATAATTTTCAATAATTATTTCAATAAATAATTACAATCACAAGCATGCATAAATTTGTTTAATTCATAATTTACCAGATAAATTCAGTAAAAGTAAACTCTACTTACCTCTTTCATCTTAGATCTTTAGACTTCGTTAGAAGAATCAGCTAATCCTATTTAAAATATCAAATCATTATCAAATTCTATTCCATAAATATAACAAGATTAAATCATAAGGAAAGAGGACTGTTGTCCGGATGTGTCGAACCATCCATATACCAGGGCAAATTCAGGATCTCTGATCTGAGGGTCAGATTCAAGTGACTTGATCAAAAAATCGTGAGGCACAGATCGAATTAAAGTCAAGATCAATCAATAGGATTCTTTAATAATAAATTTGAAAGATCTTTGATACGATCAGATGAGGTTGACATACAGCACGAATATCAAAGCAACTTTAGATCATCTTGATAGCTTCTAAAAGATGAAGGCATGACTCGATACAGGATTCATAGATCTTTTTTTTTTTAGAGAGAGAAAGTCGATCATGAGAGAGAAAGTAGAGAGAGAATCTTCATATCCTTTAAAAGTGGCAATCATGATTGAGATCATCAGAGATCATATCAAGGTGACTTAATATAGATTGACCATGATTGATTTTATCAATTTCGAAAAAGAATCGGATCGGAATCCGATCTACTGCATGAATTTTGGAGCAGTCCCAGATCATCATATTTTCATCTCAAGTTTATCCTAGGGTCTGTGATGTAATCAGAGAGAGAGAATGACCCTAGAGAGACGAAATCCACAATGAGAGAGAAAGGTCTAGAGAGAGAAAATAGGAAAAAAATTTAGAGAGAGAAAATAGAGAGAAGGTAGAGAGAGAAAATCTAATTCTAGAGAGAGAAAGACTTTAGGAGAGAGATGAGAAAAACTTTTTCTCACATGTATTTTTTTTATTATTATTATATTTTTCTTTTCTCTTTTTTTTTTTCTTTTTCTTTTTCTTTTTCTTTTTCTTTTTAGAGAGAGACAATAGAGAGAGAGAAATAGGGAGAAAGAGGGAAAAGAGGGAATTTTTCTCTTTTCTTATTATTATTATTTTTTTTTTATTTTATTATTTTTCTATTTTGCATTTTCTTTTCTTTTTTTTTCTTTTCCTTTTCTTTTCTTTTTCTTTTTTTTTTCCTTTTCTTTTCTTTTTCTTTTTCCTTTTCTTTTTCTTTTTTCCCCCGTGGCCTTCTTTGGCCGAAACAGGGGAGGACTAGAGGGACGTTGCCCGTGATCCGGCGGGCTGTGGCGGCACGACCGGTGGTCCGGCAGCGGCGACCGACGGCGATGGAGCCGGAGATGGCCGGCGGCGAGGTTCGGCCAGTGGGAAGTTAGAAAAAAATAGAAAAACAGGGGACCACCCCTTTCCTTGAATTTTCTCCGGTCATTGGCCGATCGCCGGCGGCCATGACCTTCGGGGAAGATAGGTAGAGGGGTGGGGGTCCAAACCTAGGGGTGCGGCGCCATGGACGGCGGCGCTGGTGGCCGGAAAAGGGAGGGAGATGGCTCAACCGAATAGAGCAAAACATGATCTTGGCTCTTTGTGGATTTTCCGACGAACCCGACGGCCGGCGAGGGTGCACGAAGCCATGGGAAGGAGGGGAAGGAAGAGAGGAAGGAGGGCCGGGGCTTACCTTCGACTTCGGTGAGGTTTCCGACGAGAAATCGCAGCGAGCACAGGTCGAGGGGCCGTGGCTTCAAACGAGAAAATCGGAGAAAAACTCTGACGATCGTCGGTGACCGAAGGATCTACACTTAGAGGAGAAGGGGGGTTCTTATAGAGCTCGTCCTAGGGTCTCTCAATGGCCCTAGGACTCCGATTCTTGATCGGAGAAGAGGAAGACTCCGATCGGGAGTCTTCCTGCTCTGTTTTTCTTTCTTTTTTTTTTTGTTTTGTTTAATGGGCTTAGTGGGCTGGTTTTGGGCCCAATTGGGCCGGATTATCACACACTATCTCGGTCTTCATCTTCGGTCAACATCTTTGGACATCATCCTCGGCCATCAACCGATGACTTCATCGGACTTATACAGATCCATGATCGAGTTCCAGCTGATGACTCTCGAGATTCTGAAAATGTTAAAAATGTTACAAAGGGAATCTGGATCGGTAATCTCTTTCATAAATTTCGGATGGTTATGACAAAACTCCAGCCGGTTATGGTGAAACATGGCATGCGAGTTAATGCCACAATCCTCTAGCACCTATGACGGCATCATGGATCATTATTCTCCATGATGGTTACTAGTTATCAAGGTGACATATTTCTCCTCTCCTATAAAAGGAAAACACAGAAGATCCTTTAGTAAGCTTTTTTCGAATGAGAAAAGCACTCTCTTATCAATTCTCCCTTATTATTCCCAAAGCTCTAGCTAGCTTAAGCATTGGAAGGTCTTCCACTGGAGAATCTCTGATGATCGGACTTTTTTTGTAGGTCCCAGGAGCGTCCAGCCATCCTCAAATCACCACCGACCATCGAGCTCCATCTTGGACATGCATCGCCCCTAGCTTCTTCTCATCAGCTTAGAACCTTGCGGCAATAGATTAGTGTCAGAAAAAAGGTCAAGCCAACTAAAATAGGAAGAACTATGGCAAAAACCAATGCTCACGACAACTCTGTCACTTCTCGCCGACAATCCTCTTGATGAAGTGAGGGTGGTGCTGTGCAAGCACCCGCTCCTCAAGGGCCTGTGCACCACCTGTGATGGTGAACCTACAATGGTTTGATGACTTGGTCTGATAGATCCAACCATTAACCAACTATGTTCAACACTTTCAACAAATGACCGAGCAATGACAACCAGTAACCTGATCCTCAAGCTATGCCCTCTTGACACAACCATTGGAACCACTCCCAGTCCCAGACAACACCCCTCGAAGTGCATGCTGATCTGTACCGACCTATTGGCGGCCACCTTCTCACTAGGATTCCTGGCATGAAGAACGATGTCGGAGCTCCTTAGCATCCTTCGGTGGAGATTCTGTTAGGAAATATGTCCCAAAAGCCAATCGTTAACCTGTTGATGGTTGAGCAACCTTATATTGTAATTGATTTGTTAATAAATAAAATATATTTTGACATCTTCATCATAAGTTTTCATCTTCTAATGAACTCCATTGTTGTGATGAAGTCTTTAGGACTATTTCGGTTCGATAAAAAGAGGATTTATCGATTAGTCCTTAAAACTGTTCATGACCAAATGATAGGCTGTTAATAAGGATGACAGCTTCAAATCGAGCATAGATCGCTGTAGGCCATATGGGTTGGTTGTCCTCTTAATCAAGAAGTGTGGAGATACTGGTATGACATACAGGTGAGATGTAAGGGTACATCATCATCGAACATGACCAACTCCAGAGTATTCTACTGTCGAAAATATCTCTGATGGGATATAGGCATAAGTTTTCTTTAGACCTAAGATCGCCTTAGTGACTTGCAAGCAACTCACTGTGCTTTGGTACTGGACTAACTGAATTTCTAATTCAGTGACGGAAGGCTTCTGGGCATAGTCAAGTACTTGCAAAGTCAGAGTGTGATCAAGATGGGATTGACCACTCCAAGAGTTGGAGAAGAATGAGTCGCTGTATTTCAATTTAGCAAAACCTCGGTCAGGATAATCCATCAGATAGATTTGATATTTTGAAATACAATGTGGACAACCTGATCAGAGTTGACAGTTGAACTCTGAGGTATCCTATGAGTATTTTGGTCATGAAGATGAATTATATGGAAACTATATCCGCATGGGTTCTAAGGATGTTATTCTACACATTCGACCTATCCGGCCGTCGGGTACTATTGCTAGATGGTCACATCGATTGATACAGAAATTTGCTCCTGTGCTATCGATTTAGGTTCGGACCTATGTGGTCACACACATTAGAGTTCATGATCCAATTGGATGGTTGATCAATGATTAAAAATCATTCTAGAGTTAAACGATCAATACAATTGACATTTAACCTAGTGCAAGTGTTGTATGAGGATCGATTAGCAATTCGATTGCTAATTGACTTAATTTGATTAAACCAATGGGCTAAGATTAAGTTTAATTGAATATGATTTAATTAGATTTGATTTGGGCTTGATTGGATCAAGTCCAATTGGTTTATTGGATAAACCAAGTGCAAGAAAAAACTAGTCCTAGTTCAATTAGGACTTGGGTCAACCTAATTTCTAATTCGATTAAAAAGTTAAATCAAATTTAAATCTAATTTAATCTGATTAAATTAGATTTTTAATTAGATTAAGATCTATTTTAATTGGGTTGATTTAGTTTTGATTTGATTTGATTTGAGAAATCAAATTTGAACAAGTCATAGATTGAATCCTAGTAAGACTAGGATTCCACCTTGCGCCACCTTAGCCCCCCACGCCCATTCTCTCTTATTTTATGTGATAAAACCTTCTCTCCTAGGCCTTCACATACGTCCAAAGATTTTCACTCTTTCTCTCTTACATGGAATGTGGTTGTGGACCAAGTCAAAGTAGGAATTTATTTGGATTTCAAATTCTATAAGATAGAATTTTAGGAAACCAAAACTCTTTCCTTATGGCACTGATTTTATCCAAATTTTTTTGAGATTTTTATAAATTTTATTGAACATATTATACACTCTTTGCTGGTGGTCCATGGTAGAAAAAGAAGAAGGGGGCACTCAAGAGTTGGGCACCCCTTGTCTTGCCCTGTTTGGATTTTTCTTGACTAGGTATTTAACCTAGACAAAGATTCTTCATATCTCATTATTTAAGATGAATTTCTTCTTAAAATTTTTATGGATTATATAGCATTAAGAGATCTTTGGGGTATGTAAAAATCAGGAAGAAAGAGTATTGGGGCGTGGAGATATAATAGATACAAAACTAAGTGTCTGGGTCAGAGCAAAGAGAAGAAGAAGAGGGTCTTCTTCTAGGGTCGCTGAGTTCACCTCTTTCCTTCCTCCATCTGTGAGTTTTCTGAGAGTGTCTCATATCTAAAATTTCTTTTCCTACTTTTCATTTTTGGAAGAGTCCAAATCAAGAAGAAGGAGGCATCTGATTGACCATCAAAGAAGGATCAGCACAGTACTAGCATACTGTGCTGATTACCTGGACCAAGACTTTTGATCGTGATTCGTGAGCTCGTGTGGACGACTCCTAAAGGTTGAATGCATGTGTGGCTCACAACATCATCCTCAAAGCTAGATCAGCAAAGTTAGAATGTCTAACTTGCAAGATAATAGATCTGATCTATTATATTTTACATACATTAGATGTAATATAGAAACATATTGATATGATCAACATGTAGTTCTTGCTCTTCATATTTTAATTTTTGATTTAAGATCATGTAATAATTATATAATAAGATCTTAGATCTAGGGATTCTCTAATTTTATAAGATAAATTTTAATTTATTTTAATCTTTCATTATCTGATTTTGAAAAAATTTCAAGATCTAATCCTGAAACCCTAGATCTGGTTTCTTCAATTGGTATCAGAGCCTAGGTTGTTTATTACATGATTATTTATACATGCTTAGATTATTTTTTAGATTTAATCTAATTTATAATCTAATTATTAAATCTAAAATTAAAATTTTTAGATCAATCACGAACTGTAGGTTGTCCTGCTGTATGGTTTACCCCTTACAGTGCAAAGGTTGTCCTAGTTTGTGTAGATCTATCTTTAATCATAAATTTATTAGATGTGATCTAGATTAAATTTATGATTTATTAGATTTAAAAGATATTTAAATCTAAAATAAAATCTCTTTGTTAATAATTTTCATGCAAAGAACTATCATATATTTGTTTGGGAAATTTGCACAGTTTAAAGTTGAAATTATTTCAATTACATGAACCTATTTGATTAGATCTAAAGTAGTTTCATACTTTTTTCACTTGCATTTTGATTATGAATCAAACATGCAACTTGGTTGATAGAACCATGTTGTAAAAATATTTTACAAATATAAAAATTATTTTCGAAAAGCCGAACCCCAACCCTCAGCCCAAAACTTAATTGAGAATTAAGAAGTTGTTTGATTAGGTTCTAGGATTGTGAATTGAAGAACCTAAGACACAAACCATAACACATTGAGTTAATGGGTTAGTGGAAATTAGGTCCATTAATTGGGTTAGATCTAAGGTTAGATTAAAAATGGACTTAATTAGAGAATTGACTAAATCTAATCAATTATTGTCTTAGATTAGGTCAAGAATTCTCTAGATCAATTACAATAGTTGTAGTTGGTCAAGTTCCTGTCTTTAACGAGAACCAAATGGACTTGATTCTTGGCTAAGCGGTCTAGCACGAACTGTTAGGTTGATCTAATCAAAACTAATTAATCCAGTTAGTATCTAAGGTAAACCAGACTGGTGATTTTTAATTGGCAGCCCGCTTACCTGGCCATTTCTGATGGTGTCTAAGGCAAGCTTTGGCAGACCCTCCCACCGATCGAATTTACCTGGTCTCTTGGTGAAATTATATTTTGATCAGATCACTTGACTATTCGAGCTGACCCATGTCAACTAGGTAAATCAGTGTGACTGATTTAGGTGCTCCTAGACCAGCCCTTTTAATGGTCTCCCTTAAGCTGACTTGGTGAAGTCAGTGGGAGGATCATGATAAGCTGATTCATCTGACCTCCTCTAAATAAATTAAATCTTCTAAAATTATTAGATCTTTAAAATGAAATAGTTATGATGATAACTAGATCATAACCTCTCATTAAGTGGATGATAATGGGTCCATCAGTTGGATAATCATTGGAGGCCCAAAGGCCTGATGCTTATCGACTGATAGAATTGTCATTCATAATATGATTTTTTGACTGCATCTTTCTAAATGATGGTTAGGTTAGCCAATTAAAGTTGGACCTAATCATTCATTGGCTAGATGGGCCAAGTATGGTCATGTTAAAGGTTGGACCTAACCAGGCCTTTTCAGTGGAGGCCAAAGCCTACTGATTAGGGACTAGGGCAAAATTAAAATTACTAGAAATTGTTTAGAAAAATAATTGATTATGAAACTATCCTTAGATATACATGGGTTGGCTAAACAAAGTTGGGCTTGTGTGCAGTCTAAGTAGATTCTAGTACCCACTAAGGAATTAGGGTAATTCCTTGAATTGGAGGTAGAGGCTACCAATTCGAATAAAATAGTGGAAGAAATTTTTTGATTAAAGTCCAAATCTTTAGGTTTAATGAATCAATTACTTATTAGGTTATAATTTTCTTTTGTGCAGATATGGCCACTTCCCTATCGCTCCGATCATTGTTGGACAATGATAAGTTGGTGGGACCTAACTTCGGTAGTTGGTACCGAAAGTTGAAGATAGTCCTGGAGCATGAACGGATCCTATATGTAATAATGGATCTTGTACCTGAGGAGCTAGCTGCTAATACACGTGAAACAGTCAGAGATACTTATCAGAAGTGGCTCAGTGATCAGACCATGATGCACTGCATCATGCTGGCTGCCATGAGCAACGAGTTCAGTCACAAATTTGAGACGTCTCAGCCAAAGGACATGCTTCAAGTGTTGAAAGATATCTTTGACACACTTGATGACATGGAGAGGCACAAGACTAGTTGTACCATCTTCAATGCCAAAATACGGGATGGTACCTCTGTCACTGATCATGTATTGTACATGATCGATTTGATAGAGCGTTTGAGCAAGCTCGGCTTTCTCTTGCATGAGCAGCTTGAGAAAGATGCAATACTGAACTCACTGCCCAAGTCTTATCTCCCATTCCTCACTCATTATAGAATGACAAAGCCTGAAGTAAACTACCACGGGTTACTGGGGTTGCTTCAAAACTTTGAGAAAAATCACTAACTCCACAAGGAGTCGGTGAACTTAGTGGGAGGTTCATCTTCTGGTTCTCGACCCTTTAAGAAATGGAAGAAGAATAAGAAGAAGAAAATGAAGAAGGTGCAAGTTCAGGCTGGGACATCAATGTAGGGCCAGACCAGAAAGATCAAGCTCGATAAGTGTCAAGCTGAATGCTTCTTTTGCATGAAGCGGGGACACTGGAAGAAGAACTATCCTTAGTACATTGCCTCCCTGGACCCGAACAGGCAGAGAAAGAAGCAAACTGTTGCTGGGCAAGGTATTTATATGATAACTCCTTGCAATTTCTCTATTTGTGATATAACTGACTGGGTATTGGATATTGATAGTCCTTACCATATTTGCAATTCATTGTAGGGGTTGCAGATCAGTAGGAGATTCGAGCAAGACGAGAGGTTTCTGAATGTTGGAGATAGAAGATCAGTTCTAGTTCTAGCATTAAGAATCTTAAAACTTGTATTTGAGTCCCATACCTTGTTCTTAATGATTGTCATTTCTGTCCCAGTTTCTTTTTAAATATTATTTCTGTAGGTCTTCTGGCCAAAAATGATTATGAAATTTTAATAAAGAAATAAGTTTGTAATATCATTATGAATGGTGTTACTATTTTTTATGGACATTTGAACAATGGTGTGTATATGTTATCATAACCTATTAACATAGTCTATTCTACTGGCAATACCCTAGATTAGACAGTGTATCAGATATCTACTTATAGCACTGTAGGCTAGGTCATATAAACAAGAACAGTATAAACAGGTTGACTCAAGAGGAAATCCTCGAAGTCAGTGATTGAGAATCACTTCCAACCTGTGAGTCCTATCTTCTTGATAAAATGATCAAATCACTTTTTACTAGAAAAGACGAGAGAGCTACTGAGCTCTTGGGCCTAGTACATACTGATATATGTGGACCCATGAGCACAAGTGCTAGAGGTGGATATTTTTACTTCATCACTTTCACGGATGATCTATCCAGATATGGATATGTCTATCTGATGAAACATAAGTCGGATTCATTTGAAATGTTCAAACGATTCCAAAGTGAAGTAGAAAAATAAACTGGAAAGAGTATTAAAACTCTTCGATCTGATCAAGGAGGAGAATACCTTTCTGGTGAGTTTCTCACATATCTAGGAGAGAATGAAATTCTCTCCCAATAGACTCCTCCAGGAATACCACAGCATAATGGTGTGTCTGAAAGGAGAAATCGGACTCTGTTAGACATGGTTCGATTCATGTTGGGTTTTGCCAGCTTGCTGATGTCCTTCGGGGATATGCACTCGAATCGGCCTGTTATCTGTTAAATAGGATTCCAAGTCTGTAATTAAGACTCCATATGAGATATGGACAGGGAGTAAGCCAGCACTTTCACACCTTAGGGTCTGGGGGTGTCCGACCTATGTCAAACGGTTAGTTACAGATAAACTTGGACCTAGGTCTGACAAATGCACATTCATAGGGTACCCCAAAGAGACCAAAAGATATTTTTTCTACCATGCTGATGAACAAAAGGTATTCGTTAGCCTTAAGGCAATCTTTTTAGAAAAGGAGTTCCTTGGTGAAGGAATCGTTGCCTTTAAGGTTGAACTCGATGAAGTTCAACAGGTAGAAAGACTGACATCAATAGTTGAACCTGAGTTGGATTTGATTAGATCAGATTCGGAGCCCAATGTACCTGCACCATTAAGGCAATCCGATAGAGTACCGCATCAGCCGGATAGATACTATGATTTCTTAGTCTGGGATGGTGATCCCATTGAACTCGATGAGAACGATGAGGATCCGATCACCTATATGGATACAATGCAAAGACCTGATTCTGAGAAACGGCTTGAAGTCATGAAATCCGAAATGGAGTCCATGAAGGTCAACGATGTATGAAAATTGGTTGACCCACCTGAAGGGGTTAAACCCATTGGGTGTAAATGGGTCTTCAAAAGGAAGAGGGGTGCAGACAGAAAGGTGGAGACCTATAAAGCTCATCTGGTTGTCAAGGGATATCATCAACATTATGGTATTGACTATAAGGAGATGTTCTCTCCTGTGGCAATGCTCAAATCCATTCGGATAATGCTTGCAATAGCTGTCCATCTAGATTATGAGATCTGGCAGATGGATGTAAAGATAATTTTTCTGAATGGAGAGCTGACCGAAGAGGTGTATATGATACAACCTGAGGGGTTTACATCCACAGATGAGTCCAAGGTGTGCAAGTTTTAGAGATCCATTTATGGATTGAAGCAAGCTTCTCAGAGTTGGAACATGCATTTTGATAAGGTGATCAAAATATATGGCTTCATTAAGAACAGAGAAGAGCCCTGCATCTATAAATGGACAAATGATCCAGTTATGGTATTCCTTATCTTATACGTGGATGACATTCTCTTAATCGAAAATGACATCCCTGCACTACAGGGAATAAAAGTTTGGTTGTCATCACAGTTCTCCATGAAGGACTTGAATGAAGCATCCTATATCCTAGGGATGAAGATCTATAGGAATAGATCTAAAAGGATGCTTGGGTTATCCCAGTCCATGTACATAGACACTGTGCTGAAGAGATTCAGCATGGAGAATTCTAAGAAGGCCTATCTACCGATAGGCCATGGAATTTCTCTCTCTAAGAAGGATTGTTCGATAACTCTTGAAGAGAGAGAATGTATGAATAGAGTCCCATATGCTTCGATCATGGGAACTATCATATACGCCATGACATGTACAAGGCCAGATGTGGCATACTCACCAGGAGTAGTGAGTAGATACCAATCTAATCCTAGAGAAAATCACTGGAAAGTGGTTAAAGCTATCCTTAAGTATTTAAGAAATACTAAGGACCAATGGTTGATTTATGACGAGTCAGATCTGAAACTTGTGGGGTTCATAGACTCCAGCTTTCAATATGACCATTATGATTAATACTAAGGAATACATTTTTGTATCAATCGAAGTGACCATTATGAATCCATCAGGTTGTATCATATACACCTCTTCATTCAGCTCTCCGTTTAGAAAAATTGTCTTCACATCCATCTGCCAGATTTCATAGTCCAGATGGACAGCTATCGCAAGCATAATCCGAATGGATTTGAGCATTGCCACAGGAGAAAACATCTCGTCATAGTCTATATCATAATGTTGATGATATCTCTTGGCAACCAGACGGGCTTTATAGGTTTTCACCTTTCCGTCTGCACCCCTCTTCCTCTTGAAGACTCACTTACACCCTATGGGTTTTACTTCTTCGGATGGGTCAACCAATATCCACACATCATTGACCTTCATGGACTCCATTTCGAATTTCATGGCCTTTAGCCATTTCTCAGAGTCAGGTCTCTGCATTGCATCCATGTAGGTGATCGGATCCTCATCGTTTTCATCAAGTTCGATAGGATCGCCATCCCAGACCAAGAAATTATAGTATCTGTCCGGTTAACGTGGTACTCTACCAGATCGCCTTAAGGGTGCAGGAACCATAGGCTCTGGATCTGATCTAATCAAATCTGATTCAGGTTCAGTTACTTGTGTCAGTTTTTCCACCTACCAAATTTTCTCAAGTTCGACCTTAAAGGCAACAGTCCCTTCACCAAGGAACTCCTTTTCTAAGAAGATTGCCTTAAGGCTGACAAACACCTTTTGCTCATCAGCTAGGTAGAAATAATACCCTTTGGTCTCTTTTGGGTACCCTATAAAATTACACTTGTCAGACCTAGGTCCAAGCTTATCCGTAATTAAACATTTAACATAAGCCGGACACCCCCAAACCCTAAGGTGCGAGAGTACTGGCTTACGTCCTATCCATAACTCATATGGTGTTTTGGTTACAGACTTACTCGAAACCCTATTTAGAAAGTAACAAGCCGATTCGAGCACATATCCCCAAAGGAAGATCGACAGACCAGCAAACCCCATCATGGATCGGATCATGTCTAATAAGGTCCGATTCCTCCTTTCAAATACACCATTATGCTGTGGTGTTCCAGGAGGAGTCCACTGAGAGAGAATCTCATTCTCCTCTAAATATGTCAAAAACTCATTGGAAAGGTATTCACCTCCTCGATCAGATCGAAGAGTTTTAATACACTTCCCAGTTTATTTTTCTACCTCATTTTGGAATAGTTTGAACATTTCAAATGACTCCGACTTATGCTTCATTAAATAGACATACCCATACCTCGATAGGTCATCTGTGAAGGTTATGAAGTAGAAATATCCACCTCTTGCACTTGAGCTCATGGGTCCACATACATCAGAATGTACCAGACCCAAGAGTTCACTGGCTCGCTCACCTTTTCCAATAAAAGGTGACTTGGTCATCTTCCCAAGAAGACAGGACTCACAGGTTGGAAGTGATTAACAATCACCAACTTCAAAAATTTCTTCTTGAGCCAACCTGTTTATCCTGTTCCTATTGATATGACCTAGCCAACAGTGCCAAAGGTAGATTTCTGACACATTATCTATTCTAGGGCATTTACCGAAGATTTGAACCACATTAACAGGCTGTGACAGTAAGTAAATTTCATTATTTAGTTGTCCAACAAATATTGTAACACCATTCAAAATGATATTGTAAACGTTTCCTTTTATTAAAAATTGATAACCGTACATGGCCAAAAGGCCTATAGAAATAATATTTAATAAAAAGCTTAGACAATAGTGACATTTACTCAGAATTACATTATGAGAATTGATTACAAAGTTCATGATTCCTAAAGCTAGAACTGAAACTTTGCTTCCATCTCTAACGTTCAGGAACCTCTCATCATCATCAAATCTCCTACTGACCTGCAGACCCTGCATCGAATTATAAATATGATAAGCGCTTCCGGTATCCAATACCCAGGCAGTAGTATCACAAATGAAAAAGTTACAAGGTGTTATCATATAATTACCTTGCTTCTTCTTCGGCCTATTTGGATCCAGGGAGGCAATGTATAGAGGACAATTCCTCATCTAGTGCCCCTGCTTCTTGCAAAAGAAGCACTCTGCCTGACTCTGGTTGGGCTTGCGCTTCTTGGTCTGACCCTATGCAGACGTCCCAACATGCGGCTGCACCTTCTTATTCTTCTTCTTCTTGCTCTTCTTCCCTTTCTTAAAGGGTCGACGACCAGAAGAGGACCCTCCCACAACATTCATCGACTCCTTATGGAGCTGGTGGTCCTTCTCAAAGTTCTGCAGCAATCCCAACAAGTCGTGGTAGTTCACTGCAGGCTTTGTCATTCGAAAATGAGTAAGGAAGGGGAGGAAGGACTTGGGCAATAAATTAAAGATCGCATCCTTACCGAGCTGCTCGTGCAGGGAAAAGCCCAGTTTATTTAGACGCTCAATCATTTTGATCATGTACAGTACATGATCAGTGACTGAGACCCCATCCCTCATCCGAGCATTGAAAATGGCACAACTAATTTTGTGCCTTTCAACGTTATCAGGCGTGCCAAAGGAGTCATTCAATATTTGAAGCATCTCCTGCGGCTAGGCATTCTCGAACTTACGGCTAAACTCATCATTCATTTTCGCCAGCGTTATGTACCGAATGGTGGTGCGATCATTGAGCCACTTCTGGTAAGTGTCTCGAACCGTGCCTCTAACGTTCGAGGCTGGCTCCTCTGGTGCCAGATCCGTTACTACATAAAGGATCCGCTCATGCTCAAGGATGATTTTTAATTTTCGATACCAGCTATCGAAATTAGATCCCATGAGCTTGTCATTATCTAATAATGACCGGAGCGACAGGGTAGTGGCCATAGCTGCATAAAGAAAAACCAGACCTCTATTAGTACATAAATTATTAATACTAAAGACTTGGACTTTAGTCTAAAGTTTCTCTCAATATTTTTATGAACTGGTAGCCTCAACCTCCAATTCGAATAATTACTTTAATTCCTTAGTGGGTACTAGAATCCACACAGACTACACACGAGCTCAATTTTGGTTGGTCAACCCATGTGCATTTATGGGTAGGTCATAACCAGTTGTTTCTCTAAACAACTTCTAGTAATCAATTTTGCCCCAGAACCTATTCGTAGGCTTTGGCCTCCACTGAAAAGATCTGTGGGGAAAATTCAGTGCAGGGGTAAAATGGTAATTTTAAAATTTTTTTAAATTATGATTTTACAGTAAAAAAATATAAATTAATCTAATTAATTAATATAAATTTATTCTACACTAGGATCTAAATATGATATATAGCATGCATTCATTTAAATTTGAAATTCAAATTCGAACAGTAAACACTTTACTGTAATGTGTTCAAAACACAATACCTTTGTGCGGATAGTAGATCGCCATAATTTGATCACCATCGGGAGAGTCTGATTAGCACGGTGCAGCCACATAGCATGTCTGGCCTCTGCGGATCATCCACACGAAGCTCCCGATCTGATCGACTCCTCACGAGTGCTAGCTCATTGTAGAGCCCTTTTGACGATCGATGTCTGTCGATTCTTCGAACACTCTGTATCATCAACAGACGTGCTTAAGAGGATGTTGAAGATCTCTCTGAGATTTTGTGGGCTCACGATGCTCATAGCTCAGTTTCTCACTTTCCGAACCTCAGGTTAAAACTCTAGGGAATTCACTGGAAACCTTGCACCCATTTTTCTTTTTTTTTTTCTTTTTCTCTTGGAAGAATATAGACTTCCTTCTCATGCACAAGACTTCTCACACCCCAGAATTTTTCTTCAAAAATCTTCTTCTTGCACACCCCACTCTTCTCCTCCTTTTACAACAACGTCAAACATCTTATCCAAAAGAAAGGATAAAGATGAGTAATTGCACATTTGAATTCAAATCAAATTTTGAATTCAAATAGACACCAACTCATCCCTTATCCACTAAAGGTGTGAGGCGTGGCTTAAATTGTGCATGGAGTGATTTCATGAGAAACATTTTCTCATGTAATAAATGGGGTGTAAAAAAAGGGATAAGGCGCAAAGATTGATTCCCATTCAAATTCAAACTTTATTTTGAATTTGAATGGCCAACCAATCATCCTTATCCATTCATATGGCACATTAAAGTGGAGCGTGGAGAGGGCTTGGTGTGAGAAAAAAATTCATGAGAAGTTCCTTCTCATGAATTCAAATGGGTGCAATGGAAGTGAGGTGGCGCATGGAGATTGGGTCAAGGTGGTTTAATTATTTAAACCAACCTAATTGAACCAAATAAGTTAGGTCCAATCAGACTAATTTAAATTCAACTTAATTAGGCTTAATTAGACTCAATAAAATTCTAATCAAATCAAAAATTGACTAAGTCCAACCCCTGATCAAATCAGGGACCAAACCATCTTGACGATTAGGTCAACTCTTAACCTAATCGGGTCAAACCCAACTGAATCCAATTCAATTGGACATGATCCAAAAATAATTACTCAATCAAATTAAGTTAATTAGCGATCAAATCACTAATTAAATCTCTCATAAATACTGAGTCCAAATTTGATGGGCAATCGGCATCAAAATTCATCGATATGTAACCCTGATCGAAAAGTCCCAACCAGTGAGACTCTTGACCCCAGTATCCATAATGTGTGAAACTCGTGATCAGAGAATCCTAATTCTCGATCATCGAGTCCCAAACATTTAGGATTCTATATCAGCCATCAGATCAGATAGGAACCTCTAATGTGTGTGACCCCGCAGGTTCGAACCTAAGCCGGTAGCACAGGAATCAATTCCTGTACTAATCGAAGTGACCATCTAGCAATGGTACCCGACATCCAGATAGATCGAAGAGTCGCAATCGCAACACTCAAAACCTACATGAATATGGCTACTGTATAATTCATCCTTTTGACCCCTATGTTTAGGATGACTCATGGTTAAACTGTCAACCCTAATCAGATCATCCGAATCGTGCTCAACTCAAACAGTCTAGTGACTCCTCACAAAGACTACCCTGGCTATGGTTTTGCTAAATTAAAACACGACTGTACACAGCTCCTAAACTGGAGTGATCAATCCCATATTGACATACGCACCGACAAGTCAAGTACTTGACTACACCCAGCAGCCTTCCATCACTGAATTAGAAATTCAGGTAGTCCAGTACCTAAGTGCAGTGAGTTTCTTGCAAATCACCATGGCGGTCTCAGATCGGAGGGACATTTATACCCATATTCCATCGGAGCAAATCTTGACAGTAAAAATAGCTCTAGAGTCGGTCATGTTCAGTGCAGATGTATCCTTACATCTCACCTGTATGCCATACCAGTGTCTCCACACTCATTGGTTAAGAGGACAACCAACCTATATGGCACACAATGACCTATGCTTGATAAATGTTGTCGTTCTTGGTAACAACGTATCATTTGGTCGCAAACAGATTTAAGGACTAAACGACAAATCCTCCTTTGTCGAGTCTAAATAGTCCTAAGGACTTCACCACAACATTAGAGTTCATTAGAAGATGAAATATTTTGTGATGAAAAATACCAAAATAATTTTTATTAATTCATAATTTATGTACATATACAAAAATGAGCACAACCATCAACAGGCTGATGATTGGTTTTGGGATACTATTCCCAACAATCTCTCACTTGGCCTAAAACCAATCGGTGTAGTATCTAATACCCATCTTCGACTTGTAGTCGTCGAACTCCTTCACCGCAATGGCTTTAGTGAATGGGTCGGTCAGGTTCTCCTTCCTGTCGATCTTCTAAAGATTTACATCACCTCGATCCATAATTTTTCAGATGAGATGGTAGCGGCGCAGAATATGCTTCGTCCGCTGGTGTGCCTTGGGTTCCTTCGCCTGAGCAATGGCTCCAGAGCCGTCACAGTAAAGCAGAACTGGACCAACAAGGGAGGGTGCTACTCTGAGCTCGATGATGAATTTTCTCAGCCACACCACTTCTTTGGCAGCATCTGATGCGGCGACATACTCCGCCTCGCAAACTGAATCAGCCACTGTGTGCTGCTTGAAACTTTTTCAGCAGATAGCCCCATCATTAAGGATAAAAATAAATCCCGACACACTTTTGCTGTCATCATGATTAGACTGGAAACTAGAGTCTGTAAACCCTATAAGTCTCAACTCCGATTCACCATAAACAAGCCACTGGTCCTTAGTATTTCTTAAATACTTCAGGATGGTTTTAACAACCTTCCAGTGATTCTCCCCTGGATCAGATCGGTATCTACTCACTACCCCTAGTGAGTATGCCACATCTGGTCGTGTACATGTCATGGCGTACATGATAGATCCCACTGTCGAAGCATATAGAATCCTACCCATATGCTCTCTCTCTTGAGGTGTTGTCGGACAATCCCTCTTTGAGAGAGAAATTCCATTCTTGGAATTCTCCATGCTGAACCTCTTCAGCATAGTATCAATGTACGTAGACTGAGATAAACCAAGCAACCTTTTAGATCTATCCCTATAGATCCTCATCCCTAGGATGTAGGAAGCTTCTCTCAGATCCTTCATGGAGAACTGTGACGACAGCCAAATCTTTATTCCCTATAATGCAGGGACATCATTTTCGATTAAGAGAATGTCATCCACATACAATACAAAAAATACTACTACTGGACTATTAGCCCACTTATAAATGCATGGCTCTTCTCCATTCTTAACGAAGCCATACGTCTTGATCGTCTTATCGAAGCGTATGTTCCAACTCTGTGATGCCTGCTTAAGTCCATATATGGACCTCTGTAGCCTGCACACCTTAGACTCATCTGTGGATGTGAATCCTTCAGGTTGTATCATATACACCTCTTCATCCAGCTCTCCATTTAGGGAAGCTATCTTCACATTCATCTGCCAGATTTCATAGTCCAGATGGACAGCTATCTCAAGCATAATCCGAATGGATTTGAGCATTGCCACAGGAGAAAATATCTCGTCATAGTCTATACCATAACGTTGACGATATCCCTTGGCAACCAGACGAGCTTTATAGGTTTCCATCCTTCTGTCTGCATCTCTCATCCTCTTGAAGATCCACTTACACCCTATGGGTTTTACTCCTTCGTATGGGTCAACCAATGTCCACACATCGTTGACCTTCATGGACTTCATTTCGGATTTCATGGCCTCCAGCCATTTCTTAGAGTCGGATCTCTACATTGCATCTATGTAGGTGATCGAATCCTCATCATTTTCATCAAGTTCGATAGGATCGCCGTCCCGGACCAAGAAACCATAGTATCTGTCCGGTTGATATGGTACTCTACTAGATCGTCTTAAGGGTGCTTAAACAATGGGCTTCGGATCTGATCTAACCAAATCTGGTTCAGATTCAGCAACTTGTGTCGGTTTTTCCACCTGCCGAACTTCATCAAATTCAACCTTAAAGGCAACAGTCCCTTCACCAAGGAACTCCTTATCCAAAAAGATTGCCTTAAGGCTGACAAACACTTTTTGCTCATCAGCTAGGTAGAAGTAATACCCTTTGGTCTCTTTTGGGTACCCTATAAAATTACACTTGTCAGATCTAGGTCCAAGCTTGTCCGTAGTTAAACATTTAACATAAGTCAGACACCCCCAAATTCTAAGGTGTGAGAGTACTGGCTTACGTCCTATCCATATCTCATATGGCATTTTGGTTACAGACTTACTTGAAACTCTATTTAGAAGGTAACAAGCCAATTCGAGCACATATCCCCAGAGGAAGATCGACAGACCAGCAAACCCCATTATGGATCGAACCATATCCAATAAGGTCCGATTCCTCCTTTCAGATACACCATTATGTTGTGGTGTTCCAGGAGGAGTCCACTGAGAGAGAATCTCATTCTCTCCAAGATATGTCAGAAAATCATTGGAAAGGTATTCACCTCCTCGATTAGATCGAAGAGTTTTAATATAATTTTTAATTTATTTTTCTATCTTATTTCAAAATAGTTTGAACATTTCAAATGACTTCGATTTATGCTTCATTAAATAGACATATCCATACCTCGATAGGTCGTCTATGAAGGTTATATAGTAGAAATATCCACCTCTTACACTTGAGCTCATGGGTCCACATACATCAGAATGTACCAAACCCAAGAGTTCACTGGCTCGCTCACCTTTCCTGGTAAAAGGTGATTTGGTCATTTTACCAAGAAGATAGGACTCATAGGTTGGAAGTGATTCACAATCATCTACTTCAAGAATTTCTTCTTGAGCCAACATGTTTATCATGTTCTTATTGATATGACCTAGCCTACAGTGTCAAAGGTAGACTTCTGACACATTATCTATTCTAGGACGTTTACCGGAGGTTTGAACCATATTAACAGGTTGTGATAGAAAGTAAATTTCATTATTAAGTTGTCCAACAAACATTGTAACACCATTCAAAATGATATTGCAAATATTTTCTTTTATTAAAAATTGATAACCGTTCATGGTCAAAAGGCCTACAAAAATAATATTTAATAAAAAACTTGGACAAAAGTGACATTCACTCAGAATTATATTTCAAGAATTGATTACAAGGTTCATGATTCCTAATGCTAGAACTGGAACTTTGCCTCCATCTCCAACGTTCAGGAATCTATCGCCTTCATCAAATCTCCTACTAACCTGCAGACCCTGCATCGAATTGCAAATATGATAAGGGTTTTCGGTATCCAATACCCAGGCAGTAGTATCACGAATGAAAAAGTTGCAAGGTGTTATCATATAAGTACCTTGCTTCTTCTTCAGCCTATTCAGATCTAGGGAGGCAATGTATAGAGGACAGTTCCTCTTTCAGTACCCCTGCTTCTTGCAAAAGAAGCACTCCGCCTGGCTCTGGTCGGGCTTGCATTTCTTGGTCTGACCCTGTGCAGACATCCCAGCATGTAGCTGCACTTTCTTATTCTTCTTCTTCTTGTTCTTCTTCTTCCCTTTCTTAAAGGATCGACAACCAGAAGAAGACCCTCCCACTACATTCACCGACTCCTTATGGAGCTGGTGATCCTTCTCAAAGTTCTGCAGCAACCCCAACAAGCCATGGTAGTTCACTGCAGGCTTTGTCATTCAAAAATGAGTAAGGAAGGGGAGGAAGGACTTGGGCAATGAATTAAGGATCGCATCATTATCGAGCTGCTCGTGCAGGGGAAAGCTCAGTTTACTTAGGCGCTCAATCATTTCGATCATGTACAGTACATGATCAGTGACTGAGGCTCCATCCCTCATCCGAGCATTGAAAATGGCACAACTAGTTTTGTGCCTTTCAACGTCGTCAGGCATGCCAAAAGAGTCGTTCAACATTTGAAGCATCTCCTGTGGCTGGGCATTCTCGAACCTGTGACTGAACTCATCATTCATTACCGCCAGCATAATGCACAGAATGATGGTACGATCGTTGAACCACTTCTGATAAGTGTCTCAGACCATCCCTCTAATGTTCGGGGCTGGCTCCTCAGGTGCCGGATCCGTTACTACATAAAGGATCTGCTCAGGCTCAAGGATGATTTTTAATTTTCGATACCAGCTATCGAAATTAGGTCCCATGATCTTGTCATTATCTAATAATGATCGGAGGGACAGGGTAGTGGCCATAGCTGCATAAAGAAAAATCAGACCTCTATTAGTACATAAATTATAAATACTAAAGACTTGGATTTTAGTCTAAAGTTTCTTCCAGTATTTTTACGAACTGATAGCCTCAACCTCCAATTCAAAAAATTACTTTAATTCCTTAGTGGGTATTAGAATCCACACAGACTACACATGAGTCCAACTTTTGTTGGTCAACCCATGTGCATCTATGGGTAGGTTCATAACCAGTTGTTTCTCTAAACAACTTCTAGTAATTGATTTTGCCCCAAAACCTAATCAGTAGGCTTTTGCCTCCACTGAAAAGATCTGGTTAGGTCCAACCATTAACATGATTTGATTTGGTGAATCAGACCAATAAATGATCAGGTCCGACTTTGGCCGGCCAACCTGATCACCACTAGAAAGACTCAAACCAAATTATCATATTATGAATGATAATTTTATTAGTCAATAAGCACCAGACCTTTGGGCCTCCAATGATTATTAAACTAATGGACTCATTATCACTCACTTAATGGGAGGCTATGACTTAGTTATCAATATAACTTAATCATTTTTAGGGACCTAATAATTTTTTTGAGAATTTTATTAAAGGATAGATGAGAAAAAAATATCCAGCCAATTTCAATCCTCCCACTGACTTCACTAAGTCAGATTAAAATGGATTTAATTAAAACTGGCATTAGGAGCATCTAAATCAGTCAAACTGATTTACCTAATGACATGGGTGAGCCTTAATCATCAAGTGATCTAATCAAAACCTAATTCACCAGGTTGGCTAGGTAAGTGAGATCAGTGGTGGGGATAAGCCATTAACTCGTCAGAGATCAAATCACTGCGAGTAGCTCCCGCTTAAAAACCACTGGTCAAACTGCCAAACTTACCTTAGACACCAACCGGTTCATTAGTTTTAATTTGATCAACTTAGTAAATAGGGTTCCACCGCGTAGCCATGAATTAAGTCCATCTTGGTCTAGTTAAAGACATGGACCCATTCAACTATAACTATTGAAGTTGAGTCTAGAGTATCCTTGACCTAATCTAATTCAACTTTTGATTAGATTTGATCAATTACTCTAATTTAGTCCATTTCTTTAAGCTAACCTTAGGTCTAACCCAATTATGGACCTAATCCATCTAATCCATTGACCCACAAGTTTATGCTATTGTCTTAGGTCTTAATTCACAATTCTAGACCTACTAAACAACACTTAATTCTTATAATTAAGTATTTGGGCTGATGAGTCAGGGTTTGGCATTTCGAAAATAATTTTTAAATTTGAAAGGTTTTATTTTTTGTTCATCAAATATGTTGACTCATTTCACAAATAGATCAGCACATTTCATAAATAGCAATCCTATTGCTAATTACATAACAGAAAATAACTCAATCAAAATAAATCATGAATATTTCTTTAGATCTAATCTAACACATTCATGATAAATTTTATAATTGAACCTTTACAATTAATTCTTTTCGCTGCTTCATCTGCATGGGATATAATTGCAGCGGCACCCCTACCACCATAGGAGACCCCATCGAATGGGAGGAGAGGGCCTTTAAACCCTACTTTTCTCCAATGATCGAATGACCATGGCAACCAACCCAATTCGGTTACTTGCTACTTGGATCAAGTATATCTAAATATATCAATTTCAAAATTTAAATTTTAAATTTTAAATTTTGAATTTCAAATTTCAAATAAATTTCAAATTTTAAATTTTAAATTTTGAATTTCAAATTTTAAATTTCACCCAAATTTCAAATTTCAAATTTTAAATTTTAAATTTCAAATTTTTGAATTTTAAATTTTAAATTTTAAATTTCAAAATTTAAATTTCAAATTTTGAATTTCAAACTTTTGAATTTTGAATTTTGAACAACTTTAAAAATTCAAATTTCAAATTTTAAATTTAAATTTTAAATTTAAACTTTTAGATTACAACTTAATCTATGCATACAAATTCATATATCATATCTTAGAACCCGCTTTGATACCATTTGTGCGAAAAATTTAGTGTAGAGGTAAAATGGTAATTTTAAAATTTTTTCAAAATTGTGATTTTATAGTGAAAAAATATTAATTAATCTAATTAATTAACATGAATTTATCCTATACTAGGATCTAAATATGATATATAGCATGCATTCATTTAAATTTAAAATTCAAATTCGAACAGTAAATACTTTACTGTAATGTGTTCAAAACACAATACCTTTGTGCAGGTAGTAGATCGTCGCAATCTGATCACCGTCGGAAGAGTCTGATCATCATGATGCAGCCACACAGCATGTCTGGCCTCTGTGGATCACCCACAGAAGCTCCCGATCTGATCGACTCACGAGTGCTAGCTCGTTGTAGAGCCCTTTTGACGGCCGATGCTGATCGAACTCCTTCGATCGATGTCTGTCGATTCTTCGAATGCTCTGGATCATCAACAGATATGCTTGAGAGGATGTTGAAGATCTCTCTAAGATTTTATGGGCTCACGATACTCGTAGCTCACTTTCTCACTTTCCGAACCCCAGGTTAAAACTCTAGGGAATTCACCGAAAACCTTGCACCCACTTTTCTGTCTTTTTTTTTTCTCTTGGAAGGATATGGACTTCCTTCTCACGCACAAGACTTCTCACACCCTAGAATTTTTTTTCAAAAATCTTCTTCTTGCACGCCCCACTCTTCTTCTCCTTTTATAACAACGTCAAATATCTTATCCAAAAGAAAGGATAAAGATGAGTAATTGCACATTTGAATTCAAATCAAATTTTGAATTCAAATGAATACCAACTCATCCCTTATCCACTAAAGGCATGAGGCATGGCTTAAATTATGCATGGAGTGATTTCATGAGAAATCTTTTCTCATGTAATAAATGGGGCGTAAAAAAAGGGATAAGGCGCAAAGATTGATTGCCCATTCAAATTCAAACTTTATTTTGAATTTGAATAGCCAACCAATCATCCTTATCCATTCATATGGCACATTAAAGTGGGGCATGGAGAGGGCTTGACGTGAGAAAAAAATTTATGAGAAGTTCCTTCTCATGAATTCAAATGGGTGCAATGAAAGTGAGGTGGCGCATGGAGATTGGGTCAAGGTGGTTTAATTATTTAAACCAACCTAATTGAACCAAATAAGTTAGGTCCAATTAGACTAATTTAAATCCAACTTAATTAGACTTAATTAGGCTCAATAAAATCTTAATCAAATCAGGAATTGACTAAGCCCAACCCTTGATCAAATCAGGGACCAAACCATCTTGACGATTAGGTCAACTCTTAACCTAATCGGGTCAAACCCAACTGAATCCAATTCAATTGGACTTGATCCAAAAATAATTACTCAATCAAATTGAGTTAATTAGTGATCAAATCATTAATTAAACCTCTCATAAATACTGAGTCTAAATCCGATGGGCAATCGGACATCAGAATTCATTGATATGTAACCCTAATCGAAAAGTCCCAACCAGTGGGACTCTTGACCCCGGTACCCATATTGTGTGGAACTCATGATCAGAGAATCTTGATTCTCGATCATCGAGTCTCAAACATATAGGATTCTACATCAGCCATTAGATCAGATAGGAACCTCTAATGTGTGTGACCCCGCAGGTTCGAACCTAAACCGGTAACACAGGAACCAATTTCTGTACTAATCGAAGTGACCATCTAGTAATGGTACCCGATGTTCGAATAGATTGAAGATTCGCAATCGCAACGCTCAAAACCTACATGAATATGGTTAGTGTATAATTCATCCTTTTGACCCCTGTGTTTAGGATGACTCAGAGTTAAACTGTCAACCCTGATCAGATCATCCGAATCATGCTCAACTCAAACAGTCCTGTGACTCCTCACAAGGACTACCCTGGCCAAGGTTTTGCTAAATTGAAACACGACTGTACACAGCTCCTAAACTGAAGTGGTCAATCCCATCTTGACACACGCACCGACAAGTCAAGTACTTGACTACACCCAGCAGCCTTCCATTACTGAATTAGAAATTTAGGTAGTCCAGTGCCTAGGTACAGTGAGTTGCTTGCAAGTCACTATGGCGGTCTCAGGTCAGAGGGATATTTATACCCATATTCTATCGGAGCAAATTTTGATAGTAGAAATAGCTTCAGAGTCGGTCACGTTTAGTGCAGATGTACCCTTACATCTCACTTGTATGCCATACCAGTGTCTCCACTCTCATTGGTTAAGAGGACAACCAACCTATACGGCACACAATGACCTATGCTTGATAAATGTTATCATACTTCGTAACAACATATCATTTAGTCGCGAACAGATTTAAGGACTAAATGACAAATCCTCCTTTATCGAGTCTAAATAGTCCTAAGGACTTCACCACAACATAGGAGTTCATTAGAAGATAAAATATTTTGTGATGAAAAATGCCAAAATAATTTTTATTAATTTATAATTTATGTACATATATAAAAATGAGCACAACCATCAACAGGCTGACGATTGGCTTTGGGACACTATTTCCAACAAGATCTGGTTAGGTCCAACCATTAACATGACATGATTTGGTGAATCGGACCAATAAATGATCAGGCTCGATTTTGGCCGGCCAACCTGACCACCATCAGAAAGACTCAAACCAAATTATCATACTATGAATGATAATTTCATTAGTCAATAATCACTAGGTCTTTGGGCCTCCAATGATTATTAAACTAATGGACTCATTATCACTCACTTAATAGGAGGCTATGACATGGGTGAGCCCTAATCACCAAGTGATCTAATCAAAACCTAACTCACCAGGTTGGCCAGGTAAGTGAGATCAGTGGTGGGGATAAGCCATTAACTCATCAGAGATCGAATCAATGCGAGTAGCTCCCACTTAAGAACCACTGGTCAAGCTGCCGAACTTACCTTAGACACCAACCGGTTCATTAGTTTTAATTTGATCAACTTAATAAATAAGGTTCCACCGCGTAGCCATGAATTAAATCCATCTTTGTCTAGTTAAAGATATGGACCCATTCAACTACAACTATTGGAGTTGAGTCTAGAGTGTCCTTGACCTAATCTAATTCAATTTTTGATTAGATTTGACCAATTACTCTAATTTAGTCCATTTCTTTAAGCTAACCTTAGGTCTAACCCAATTATGGACCTAATCCATCTGACCCATTGACCCATAAGTTTATGCAATTGTCTTAGATCTTAATTCATAATTCTAGACCAACTTGACAACACTTAATTCTTTTAATTAAGTATTTGGGCTGATTGGTCAGGGTTTGGCTTTTCGAAAATAATTTTTAAATTTGAAAGGTTTTATTTTCTGTTCATCAAATATGTTGACTCATTTCACAAATAGATCAGCATATTTCATAAATAGCAATCCTATTGCTAATTACATAACAGAAAATAACTCAATCAAAATAAATTATAAATATTCTTTTAGATCTAATCTAACATATTCATGATAAATTTTATAATTGAATCTTTATAATTAAGTCCTTTCGCTACTTCATCTGCATGGGATATAATTGCAGCGGCACCCCGACCGCCATAGGAGACCCCATCGAATGAGAGGAGAGGGCCTTTAAACCCTACTTTTCTCCTATGATCGGATGGCCATGGCAACCAACCCAATTCGATTACTTGCTACTTGGATCACGTATATCTAAATATACCAATTTCAAAATTTAAATTTCAAATTTTAAATTTTGAATTTCAAATTTCAAACAAATTTTAAATTTTAAATTTTAAATTTTTAAATTTTTAAATTTCAAATTTTGAATTTTAAATTTTGAATTTTAAATTTTTGATACTATTTAAATTTAAATCTAAACTTTTAGATTACAACTTAATCTACGCATGCAAATTCATATATCATATCTTAGAACCTGCTTTGATATCATTTGAAGCGAAATTCAGTGCAGGAGTAAAATAGTAATTTTAAAACTTTTTTAAAATTATAATTTTACAGTGAAAAATATTAATTAATTTAATTAATTAATATATGTTTACCCTATACTAGGATCTAAATATGATATACAGCATGCATGCATTTAAATTTGAAATTTGAATTTGAACAGTAAACACTTTACTGTAATATATTTAGAACACAATACCTTTGTGTGGATAGTAGATCACCGTAATCTGATCTCCGTTGGAAGAGTCTGATCATCATGATATAGCCACACAGTATGCCTGGCCTCTGCGGATCATCCACACAAGGCTCCCGATCTGATCGGCTCCTCATGGGTGCTAGCTCGTTGTAGAGCCCTTTCGACGGCCGATGCTGATCGAACTCCTTCGATCGATTTCTGTTGATTCTTTAGATACTCTGGATCATCAGCAAACATGCTTGAGAGGATGTAAAAGATCTTCCTAAAATTTGGTAAGCTCACAACACTTGTAGTTCACCTTCTCACTTCCCGAACCCCAGGCTGAAACCCTAGGGTGCACTAAGAATAACTCTGCGCCCTTTTTTTTTTCTTTTCTTTCTTTTTCTCTCAGAAAGTTTTGGACCATCACCTCATGCAGAAAGGTTCCTCACATCCCAAACTTTCTCTCCAAAAAATTCTATGCATGCCCCACCTTTCTCCTCTTTTTAAAACAATGTCGAATGTGTCTTATCCGCGTGAGAGGATAAAGATAAATGGTTGCACATTTGAATTCAAATCGAGTTTGAATTCAAATACAAACCAACTCATCCCTATCCACTTATGGCATGATAAGAGAAGGGCATGGACTCTTTGTGCATGAAAAAGTTTCACGAGAAACCTTTTCTCGTGTAAGTTATGTGGCGCACAAGATGGATAAGCCTGAAGGCACAAGAGATAAGTTATACATTCAAATTCAAACACGCTTTGAATTTGAATGGTTAACTAATCAGCTTTATCCATCCATATGGTACATAAAAGTGGGCGTGGGGAGGGCTTTGCATGAAAAAAAATTCACGAGAAGTTTCTTCTCATGAATTCAAATGGGCGTAGAGATTTAAGGTGGTGCAGGGATTCAAATTCAAATGGTAGTTTGATCTTAATTGAACCAACCTAATCAAAATAGGTTAAGCACAATTAGACTAAATTAAATCCAACTAAATTAGGCTTAATTAGGCTCAATAAAATCCTAATTAAATTAAGAATTGACTAAGCCCAACCCCTGATCAAATCAGGGACTAAACCATCTCGACGATTAGGTCAACTCTTAACCTAATTGGGTCAAACCCAACTGAATCCAATTCAATTGGACTTGATCCAAAAATAATTACTCAATCAAATTAAGTTAATTAGTGATCAAATCACTAATAAATTCTCTTATAAATATTAAGTCTAAATTCGATAGGCAATCGGGTATCAAAATCCATCAATATGAAATCTTGATCGTAGAGTCCCAAACCAGTGGGACTCTTGACCCCGGAACCCAAAATGTGTGGGACTTGTGATCAGAGAATCTTGATTCTCGATCACAGAGTCTCAGACATGTAGGACTCATAGTCCATGAATATTAGGACTCTTCATCATTCATCAGATCAGATAGGAACCTCTAATGTGTGTGACCCCACAGGTTCGAACCTAAGCCGGTAGCACAGGAACCAATTCCTGTACTAATCGAAGTGACCATCTAGCAATGGTATCCGACATTCAGATAGGTCGAATAGTCACAATCGCAACACTCAGAACCTATATGAATATGGTTACTGTATAATTCATCCCTTATGATCCCTGTGTTTAGGATGACTCAGGGTTAAACTGTCAACCCTGATTAGATCATCCGAGTCGTGCTCAACTCAATCAGTCCTGTGACTCCTCACTAGGACTACCCTGACCAAGATTTTGCTAAATTGAAACATGACTGTACACAGCTCCTGAACTGGAGTGGTCAATCCCATCTTAACACACGCACCGACAAGTCAAGTACTTGACTACACCCAGTAGCCTTCCGTCACTGAATTAGAAATTCAGGTAGTCCAGTGCCTAAGTGCAGTGAGTTGCTTGCAAGTCACCGTGGCAGTCTCAGGTCGGAGGGATAGTTATACCCATATCCCATCGGAGTAAATCTTGACAGTAGAAAAAGCTCCAGAGTCGGTCACGTTCAGTGTAGATATACCCTTACATCTCACCTGTATGCCATACCAGTATCTCCACACTCTTTGGTTAAGAGAACAACCAATCTATATGGCATACAATGACCTATGCTCGATAAACATTATTGTCCTTGATAACAACGTATCATTTGGTTGCAAACAGGTTTAAGGACTAAACGACAAATCCTCCTTTGTTGAGTCTAAATAGTTTTAAGGACTTCACCATAACATAGGAGTTCGTTAGAAGATGATAATTTGTGATGAAAAATATCAAAATAATTTTTATTTATTTATGTACTAATACAACAAAGAGCACAACCGTCAACAGGCTGACGATTGGCTTTGGGACACTATTTCCAATAATTATCTCATTCTGAAAAATATCTTAAAAATTACTATAAATATTTTGAATTAGATACTATAAAAATCTATTACGAGCACTCCATATGAGATATGAAAAAGGCAACAGGTAGATTGCCCAATTTTTGTGAAAAAAATTGATATACATAAGTTTGCACTAGAACAAGTTTTTATTTGTATATAAGTTATCCTAAAAGAATAGTATGTGATACTATTTCTACCATCCTACTATACAAAAGGTGTTTTGTCAAGTAGGTATGCCACTTTTTAGGAAAAAAAAAATTTCTAAGAAGGAGACAGTGGGAGGATAATTGAACTTGAGAAGTTCAAGATCAATGAACTATCCTATTATAACCTGTGGAATGTCCACAAATTAATCCTCAACCAGATGTGCTCATTGATGAGGTACAACCATGATACATACCTCCTCGCCGAAGGTCAATTCGAGTGTATAACGTACCATTCAAATATGGTTTATCATTAAAAATGATGATACACCATACATCATTAAGAATGGTATTTTCTTGATCTATTTGAAGATCGTCATGAGTAGAGACTCTGACAGTTGGCTTGAAATCATAATATCCCAAATGGACTCCCTGTATATCAACTAAGTATGAACTATGGTTGTAGCACCTATGGGTATGACCCAACAGGTTGCTAACAGGGATATCAATTTGGATTTTTACTATTGCCACACACCATCTAGAGAGTTTGTCTCTAGTGGGAGGCAAATACATTTAGGAATTCAAACAGGTATTGAGGAGTAGGTATTTCTATTTTTGATAAAACAGTCAAAATATTTGACTTTATCAAATGTAGATAAACCATATGTGTGTACAAAAAGATAAGTGAAACTCTCACTAACTTCTTGATTATGTATGTGGGTGACATACAGCATATTGGAAAGGTAGTCCTAATATTACACTTGGTTAATAATATGCTTATCACAAATATTTTCATAAAAAAGACTTGGGTTAAGCGTCTAATATTTCTTAGCATCTATAAAGAAAGATGTAAGTGGATGTTAGGCTTGTCCTAGTCTAGGTACATAAAATTTGTGTTGAAGGGGTTCAACATGAATGGATGTAAAAGAGTTTACTTAGCCATACATTCAATGTACCAATCCTGATGTGAATTATGTTCTGTGCATAATCATTGATTTCAAGCAGATCCTTCATAGGATCTTTTCAAAACTGTGAAAAACATTCTCAAAGTACTTAAGAAGTACTAGAAGAGTAGTAAATTGAAAATATTTCAAACAGCAAACTGTATTTATTTCAGTTAAATATTATTAGTAAAGATTGCTAAGAAAAATCATCAGATGAAAGGGTTCATCACTGAATTGTGTGTGGTCTCACATATACCCTCACACATCCTAGGCACTTTCACCTCATTCATCGTATGATCATAAAATGAGTTAATATTAAGAACATAATAATGGATCAGTTCACTAAGCCTTAGACAGCAGTAGTGTAATCGTCATTCAGATTGCATAGACTTCAGGTATAGGGGTGATTGACTTTAATGTAAGTGAGAGATTAAAAGAATAGTGTCCTACAAGCCAATCACATAGGGATGTGAAGGGACTTTTCTTTATTTTCTTCCTACTCATTTGTATAACATTAGTTATTTTTATTTATGAGATATTATATTTTATCATTTGCTGCATCATATTTTTATGATTATGATAAATCTCATAGATTAGGGTAATAATTTTAGGGTCATGATGAGATCATGCCAATGAGATCTAAAATCTTTTCTAAAATATTTTCAGTCGTTGGATCATCGAGTCAGGGATCGATGATACCGATAAGACTAGTACATCCTACGTATGCTCGATGGAGAGGGTGATTGATCTCATAACCATTTATGTTGTGATACTAAAATAAGGATGTAGGTGCTCATTAGAGAATGAGATTACTGAACTGACCCACCAAAAGAACATCTGATGGAGCCTTACAACATGTCAACAGATGGTTTTTCAGTGAGAGTGGTGCATGTGATCTTTTGACCTGAGATCACTATGGTACCTTATGTATATGGACCCTTATTTTGATTTATTTCCTAACACACTACTTTGAGATGTGTGTGGGATATTCTGGATGTGATGAAGTGTGTATGGAGGTTGTGAGTGGTCAATAAAAAATCGATCACTCCTTATAGGAGGAGAAAACATCCTATGTGATCTCATAGGATGATGACTCTGTGTCTCTGGCCAAAGCAGGGATGAACAGTAGAAAAAATTTCTACTTATTCATTAACTGAGTCATCATCATCAAATCGAGATATATATGGATAGGTATATGGGTTTGACATATTTTCATACCCATGGCCTTTTCGAGATGTTGTGTGATCGAAGGATTGAATTACACAGTATAAGTATCCTTCAGACTTGAGATCACTATAGTGACTTGCAAGCAACTCACTATGCTTTGGTACCGAACTATCTAAATTTTTAATGCAGTGATGGAAAGCTATTAGGTACAGTCAAGTACTTGTGAAGTCTGTGTGTGGATCAAGATGGGATTGATCCCTCTGGATTATTGAAGTTGATATATCATTGTATTTCAATTTAGTAAAGTCTTGGTCAGGATAATCCATGAGATAGATTTGAAAGGTTGAAATACAATATAGATGAAGCAATCTTAGTTGACAGTTAACCAGAGACCATCCTAGAGCATCCAGGATTAAAAAGATGAATTATGCGGTAACCATGTGTATAAATTTTGAAATATTTTTTTATGATAATTCGATCTATCTGGACGTCAGAAACTATTTTTAGATGGTATCTCGATTAGTGCAAAAATTGATTTCTATGCTACCAGCTTAGTATTTGAACCTATGGAGTCACGCACACAAGTCAGACAAAGTAGAAAGAAATTGACCTATATTTATATATCCAATTTAGAAATACTTGACTTGATTGAACATATTAGCTAACTTGATTGAGAATTAAGTTATAGATCAAACATGATTGAAGAGTTGACTATGTCTAGCTAGCACTACACATGAGGTTCAGATTCGATCTCGAAGATGAACAGTTTCTGATGATGGGATGCATAGGGGTTTCATGCATGATTTTCAAAATTTTTTATAGTAAAAATATTAGATTAAACTATTTAATCTTTAAATACATGTATAAGATCTGATCTTAAAACTCCTACAAATGGAGCTATGATATAAATTTATATACATAAAAATTTGAATTTAAAATAATAAGCGTGTGAATCAAAAATCAGTATCTAGTAATAGATCTAATCTACTACTATCAGGATTCCAAACCCAATACCTAAGTATGGGTAGTCAAACTCTACGATCGAGAATATAAATCTGGAAGTCCTCTTGAAGAAAAGCATGGTGGGTGATATGCATGAATTTTCAAAAACTTTACAGCAGAATATACATATATTAAATAATTTAATCTATAATATATGCATAAATCAAATCTAAGTCACCATACAAGATCCATGACATAAACCAATATGCATGTATACACATCTGAAATCTAAAATTCAGCAAGTATAGAACATAACTAATTTATATTTAGATCATATCTAAATATTAATTGATTTCATAACTTCATACCTGAGTACGGATAGCAGATCATCGTATCTGAAATGCATGGTAGATGGTTTTTTCATGATGCTTCACAGCCGTACATACGTCTGGCCTCTACGGATATCCACACGAAGTCTTTGTGCTGATTGATCTTCTCGAGAGTGCTAGCTCACAAAGATACTATTCTTTGGCTGATTTAAGAGAAATATGATGAAGATGAAGAATAAGAAGACCCTCTCCTTTTCTTTCTGGATCCATGCATCTGATCTCTACAATAGAGATCAAGAGAAGAACCCTTTCTTCTCAATTTTTCATGCATAAGAGAGAACCTTTCTCTCTTTCTTTCACACTCTTAAGAAGAATTTTTTTCTCAAATTTTCTATAATAAAAATTAGATCTAATCTAATTTTTTATACTAAAAATTATAGAAGATCTTGAGCCCTAGAAGAATCCAAAGGAGAGACCCAAGAGAAAAATTATTCTTCTCTCTTTATCTCTCTTTTTCTCCTTAATCTAGAACTTCAAGAAGCCCCAAAATTCCTACCAGATTTTTTTGATATTTTTGTTCTAAATTTTTATGTTAAAAATTAGATCTAATCTAATTTTTATCTTAATAAAATTTAAAAAAAAATTAAAAAAAGAAATCCTTCTTCAAGGTTGTGCACAAGAAAGAAGACCCATCTTCTTCCTTGATCTAGAACTCTAGAAAGCCCCAAACATCCAACCAAATTTTTTTAATATTTTTTTCTAAATTTTATTATTAAAAATCAGATATAATTTGATTTTTATCTTAAAAAAAATAACAAAAAATTGAAAGAAGAACTCTTTTTTCAAAGCTGCACACAAGAAAGAAGACTCATCTTCTTTCTTGATCTTTCTCTCTTTGGGAAGAACTTTTCTTCAATTTTCTTTTGTATAATCAGTAGAAAAGTCTCTTTTTGATGCCCAAAAATTAGCAAGCAAAGCCTCACAAGAATCTCTAAAAAGAAGAGGAGAAAGAGGATGTTGGCGTGAGGGAATGCCCCCTTCTTATTTTTGGTCGACAAGAAGAAGGGAGGGATGCCTCCTTTTTCATGGAAGGAAGAGAGGAGAGGGGTGCGACACTTCTTCATGGGCATGAGGATTTCTCATGGTGAAGGAGTTGTGGTGTGGAGATTAAATATCATATGTGTTGGTTTGGATTTAATTCTATTCCAAATAGGATTCAAGATCTTGATCAAATTCTAACTAATTCTTAGACCCAATCCTAACTAATTTGAAAATTAATTACAACAAACTAACTAATTGGATCCTAGCCCAATTATTAGGCATAATCTATTTTAGAATTAGTTAGATTAAAACACCATTGATCTAGGGATTGATTCTTGATGGATATCAGGGAAGCTATTTGATAATAGAGCTTAATCCAATCAAGTCTATTATCCAATAGAATGTGATCCAATCAAAATCTATAAAAAATAATTGAATCCTATTCAACATAGATTTTAATTTGCATCATTGAGATCAATTAGAATAAGTCCTATTATTCAATAGGGATGCATCCAATCAATCCAAAATCAATCTAATTGAATCCAATTTAATTAGATCTAATCCAATCTCCATTGCTTAATCAAATTGAATCAATTAATAATCATATTGTTAATTAATTATTCTTCTAATTTACTAACTATTAGTAAATTATTTATTACAATCTTTGCATAGGATTAATCATCAATCAAATTGATAATTAAATCCTTCAACGATTCATAATCGTCGATCAGTCATTTGATCAGATAGGTATTTTTATGTGTGTGACCCCATAAGTTTGAACCTAAGTCGGTAGCATAAGAATAATTCTTGTACTAATCAATGTAACCATCTAGTAATGGAACCTGATGTCTGGATAGGCCGAATGTATGCCTAGCAACACTCTAGAACCCATGTGGATATAGTTACTATATAATTCATCTTTTTGATACTTGATGCTCAAAGACGACTTTGGGTTAAACTGTCAACCCAGGATGAGTGGTCCACATTATATCTCAATCTCAAAAATCCTATGACTCCTCACTAGGACTACTTTGGCCAAAGTTTTGCTAAATTGAAACATAATGATGCATCATCTCTAATTTTACTTGGAGCGGTCAATCCCATCTTGAATCGCACTCAGACTTCATAAATACTTGACTGTACCCAGAAATCTTTCGTCATCAAATTAAAAATTTGGATAGTCCAGCATCAAAGCATAGTGAGTTGCTTGCAAGTCACTAAGGCAGCCTCAGGTCTGAGAGACACATACACCCATATCCCATTAGAGCAATCCTTGACAGCAGAGTACTCCAGAAATGGTCACACTCAGTGAAATATATTCCTACATATCACCCGTATGCTATATCTGTGTCACCACACATCTTGGTTAAGAGGACAACCAACTAAGATGGCATACAACAACGTGCACTCGATACAATTATCATCTTTGTAATAATTATATCATTTGATCGTAAGTAGGATTTAAGAATCATATAATAAATCTTTCTTTATCATTTTGATAGTAGTTCTAAGGACTTCATCATAACATATGAGTTTTATTTTGAAAAATATATTTCCTATGATGAATTGGCTTCTGATGGTGGATCTGATTTGAACTCCTTCTTCGATCATCTCAGACCTTTTTGATGTCGAAGAAGGATCAGAAGAGGATGCTGGATGGTGGAGGAAAGATAGATGAAAACTCTCTTCTCTTTGATTTTCTCTCACCCAAAAACTTTAGAGCAGTTCTAGGTCTCTCTCCCAAAAGGAGATCGGTCTCCTCTTTTGTTCATGCCAAAGAAGATAGCAGCCCATCCAAACCTTATACCCCAAGAAAGGTATTCGACCCCTCTTTCTCTCTGATATCTTATAGTGAAACCTCAGATATTTTGGTGCACAAAAAGAAAGCTTTTTATGGTTGTCGCACACATGGGATTAGATAGAATAAGGGCTGGAGATTGTTGCAATTCAAACTATTTTAAATTTTAATTTAACTCTAACTTTTTTTATCTTTATCTGACTTAAAGAGAGACCTACCAAAGAATTTTAGGCATAGAAAACAAATAGGAGCACCTCCTTTTTGTCACACAAAATAGGCACCTTCACAAGGTGCCAGCGAGTGGGATGATAGGGATAGGTTTTTTAGTTTAAATTTAAATATTTTGAATTTAATTTAAAACAAACCAAATCTACTCCAAAGAGGGTGACAAAAAAAAATTAGCTTTAGGTTTTTTCATGCACAAACTGATTTTATGCGATGAAAAAAGGGTGAGTCTTTCTGGGTGGCACAAAGAAGAGAGTCCCACTCATTTGGGACTCTAGGATTTAACCAATTAGATTTCTTTCAAATCTAATCTAATTTGACCCAAATAAAATATGATAAATTTAATCTAATTAGGCTCTAATAATCTCAATTAAAAATGATCAAATCAGTAAATTAATTGAGCTATAGATCCGATCAAATCACGATCATTTCTCCCTTACCGATTAGGTCATCTCATAACCTATCAGATCTGACCTGATTGAATCTAATTCAATCTGACTTGATTCAGATATTAATACTCAATCAAATTGAGTTAATTAATAATCTAATCACTAATTAATCTTTCATTAATAATAGAGCCCTAGTCCAATGGAACTCTTCATCAGAGTCCCCATCCAGTGGGACTCTTCAGCAGAGTCTCCATCCAGTGGGACTCTTCAGATTAGCCATCTAATCAGAAAAAAAATTTTAATGTGTGTGACCCCGTGGGTTTGAACCTAAGCCGGTAGCATAGAAACAGATTTTTTGTACCAATCGGAGCAACATCTAGTAATGGTACCCGACGTCCAGATAGGCCGAATATATGCAAAGCAACACTCAAGAACCTACTTGGATATAGTTATAGCATAATTTATCCCTTTGACCCCTGATGCTAGAATGACTTAGAGTTTAAACTGTCAACTCTTAATAGTACATACAATATGTGTTTCAACCTAATAAATCCTGTGACTCCTCAAAAAGATTGCCCTGGCCAAGGTCTTACTAAATTGAAATACAAAGCATTCTCTCCAATCTTTTGGAGTGGTCAATTCTATTTTGACTCATGCACCGACTTTATAAGTACTTGACTGTACCTAGAAACCTTCCAATCCTGAATTAGAAATTCAAATAGTCCAGTATCAAAGTATAGTGAGTTGCTTACAAGTCATCGTGGTGATCTCAGATCGGAGGAATACTTATACCCATATCCCTTCAAAGTGACTCTTGACAGCAAAGTACTCTGGAGTAGGTCATGTTCAGTGAAATGTACTCCTACATTTCACATGCATGCCATACCAATGTCTCCATGCTCCTTGGTTAAGAGGACAACCAACCTATATGGCACACAATGACCTATACTTGATATATCTATCATCCAATTAATAGCATATCATTTGATTGCGAATTTATTTAAGGACTAAATGATAAATCTTCCTTTATCGATTTAAAGTAGTCTTAAGGACTTTCATCATAATACAGAAGTTCGATATAGAAGATGTACAAGCTTATGATAAAAAATTATCAAATAAATATTTTATTAAATAATTTATATATAATGACATCAGTTAGCACAACCGTCAACAGGCTGACGATTGACTTTGAGACATATTTTTCAACAACTCTCATTTGTACTAAAGCCAATCGGTACAGTATCGTATACTCATCTTCATTTTATGATCTTCGAACTCCTTTATCATAAGAGCTTTAGTGAATGGATCGATCAGGTTCTCCTTTTCATCGATCTTCTGAAGGTCGACGTCATCTCGATCATGACTTTTCAGACAAGGTGGTAGCAATGCAAAATATACTTCGTCCACTGATGTGTCTTCGGCTCTTTTGCCTGAGCTATGGCTCTAGTACTATCGTAATAAAGTAGAACTAGACCATCGATAGAGGGTACCACTTCAAGCTCGCTGATAAACTTCCTCAGCCACATAGCTTCCTTTGCAGTATCTGTGGAAAAATTCAGTGCAGGGGTAAAATGATAATTTTAAAACTTTTTCAAAATCATGATTTTACAGTGAAAAAATATTAATTAATCTAATTAATTAATATAAATTTATCCTACACTAGGATCTAAATATGATATATATAGCATGCATGCATTTAAATTTGAAATTCGAATTTGAACAATAAACACTTTATTGTAATGTGTTCAGAACACAATACCTTTATGCGGGTAGTAGATCACCATAATCTGATCACCGTCGAAAGAGTCTGATCATCATGATGCAGTCACACAGTGTGTCTGGGCTCTGCGGATCATCCACATGAAGCTCCCGATCTGATCGACTCCTCACGAGTGCTAGCTCGTTGTAGAGCTCTTTTGACGGCAGATGCTGATCGAACTCCTTCGATCAATGTCTGTTGATTCTTTGGATGCTTTGGATCATCAATAGACATGCTTGAGAGGATGTTGAAATTTTTTTTGAGATTTTATGGGCTCACGACACTCGTAGCTCACTTTCTCACTTCCCGAACCCCAGGTTAAAACTCTAGGAAACTCACCGAAAACCTTGCACCCACTTTTCTTTCTTTTCTTTCTTTTTCTCTTGGAAGGATATGGACTTTCTTCTCACGCACAAGACTTCTCACGCCCTAGAATTTTTCTCCAAAAATCTTCTTCTTGCACGCCCGACTCTTCTCCTCCTTTTATAACAACGTCAAACGTCTTATCCAAAAGAAAGGATAAAGATGAGTAATTGCACATTTGAATTCAAATCAAATTTTGAATTCAAATGGACACCAACTCATCCCTTATCCACTAAAGGCATGAGGCGTGGCTTAAATTGTGCATGAAGTGCTTTCATGAGAAATCTTTTCTCATGTAATAAATAGGGCGTAAAAAAAGGGATAAGGTGCAAAGATTGATTGCCCATTCAAATTCAAACTTTATTTTGAATTTGAATGGCCAACCAATCATCCTTATCCATCCATTTGGCACATTAAAGTGGGGCGTAGAGAGGGCTTGGCGTGAGAAAAAAAATCATGAGAAGTTCCTTCTCATGAATCCAAATGGGTGCAATGGAAGTGAGGTGGCGCATGGAGATTGGGTCAAGGTGGTTTAATTATTTAAACCAACCTAATTGAACCAAATAAGTTAGGTCCAATTAGACTAATTTAAATCCAACTTAATTAGGCTTAATTAGGCTCAATAAAATTCTAATCAAATCAGAAATTGACTAAGCCCAACCCCTGATCAAATCAGGGACCAAACCATCTCGATGATTAGGTCAACTCTTAACCTAATCGGGTCAAACCCAACTGAATCCAATTCAATTGGACTTGATCCAAAAATAATTACTCAATCAAATTGAGTTAATTAGCGATCAAATCATTAATTAAATCTCTCATAAATATTGAGTCCAAATTCGATGGGCAATCAGGCATCAGAATTCATCGATATGTAAACCTGATCGAAAAATCCCAACCAGTGGGACTCTTGACCCCGGTACCCATAATGTGTGGAACTCATGATCAGAGAATCTTGATTCTCGATCACTGAGTCCCAAACATGTAGGATTCTACATCAACCATCAGATCAGATAAGAACCTCTAATGTGTGTGACCCTACAGGTTCGAACCTAAGCCGGTAGCACAGGAACTAATTTCTGTACTAATCGAAGTGACCATCTAGCAATGATACCCGATGATCGGATAGGTCGAATGGTCGCAATCGCAACACTCAGAACCTACATGAATATGGTTACTCTATAATTCATTCTTTTGACCTCTGTGTTTAGGATGACTCAGGATTAAACTGTCAACCCTGATCAGATCATCCGAATCATGCTCAACTCAAACAGTCCTGTGACTCCTCACAAGGACTACCCTGGCTAAAGTTTTGCTAAATTGAAATACGACTGTACACAGCTCCTAAACTGGAGTGGTCAATCCCATCTTGACACACGCACCGACAAGTCAAGTACTTGACTACACCCAGCAGCCTTCCGTCACTGAATTAAAAATTCAGGTAGTCCAGTGCCTAAATGCAGTGAGTTGCTTGCAAATCACCATGGCGATCTCAGGTCAGAGGGATATTTATACCCATATTCTATTGGAGCAAATCTTGACAGCAGAAATAGCTCTGGAGTCAGTCATGTTCAGTGTAGATGTACCCTTACATCTCACCTGTATGCCATAGTAGTGTCTCCACACTCATTTGTTAAGAGGACAACCAACCTATATGGCACACAACGACCTATGCTTGATAAACGTTGTCATCCTTGGTAACAACGTATCATTTGGTCACGAACAGATTTAAGGACTAAACGACAAATCCTCCTTTGTCGAGTCTAAATAGTCCTAAGGACTTCACCACAACATAGGAGTTCATTAGAAGATGAAATATTTTGTGATGAAAAATATCAAAATAATTTTTATTAATTCATAATTCATATATAAATATAAAAATGAGCACAACCGTCAACAGACTGACGATTGGCTTTGGGATACTATTCCCAACAATCTCCCACTTGGCCTAAAGCCAATCGGTGCAGTATCTAATACCCATCTTCGACTTGTAGTTGTCGAACTCCTTCACCGCAATGGCTTTAGTGAATGGGTCAGCTAGGTTCTCCTTTCCATCAATCTTCTGAAGATCGACATCACCTCGATCCATAATTTCTCGGATGAGATGGTAGCGGCGCAGAATATGCTTCGTCCGCTGGTGTGCCTTTAGTTTCTTTGCCTGAGCAATGGCTCCAGAGCTGTCACAGTAGAGCAGAACTGGACCAACAAGGGAGGGTGCTACTCCGAGCTCAGTGATGAATTTTCTCAGCCACATCGCTTCTTTGGCAGCATCTGATGCGGCGACATACTCTGCCTCGCAAACTGAATCAGCCATTGTGTGCTGCTTGGAATTTTTTCAGCAGATAGCCCCACCATTAAGGGTAAAAATAAATTCCGACACACTTTTGCTGTCATCATGATCAGATTGGAAACTAGAGTCTGTAAACCCTATCAGTCTCAAGTCCGATTCACCATAAACAAACCACTGGTCCTTAGTATTTCTTAAATACTTCATGATGGTTTTAACAACCTTCCAATGATTCTCCCCTGGATCAAATTGGTATCTACTCACTACCCCTAGTGAGTATGCCACATCTGGTCGTGTACATGTCATGGCGTACATGATAGATCCCACTGCCAAAGCATATGAAATCCTACCCATACGCTCTCTCTCTTGAGGTGTTGTCGGACAATCCCTCTTTGAGAGAGAAATTTCATGGCCTATCGGAAGATAGCCTTTCTTGAAATTCTCCATGCTGAACCTCTTCAGCATAGTATCAATGTACGTGGACTGAGATAAACCAAGCAACCTTTTAGATCTATCCCTATAGATCCTCATCCCTAGGATGTAGGAAGCTTCTCCCAGATCCTTCATAGAGAACTATGACGATAGCCAAATCTTTATTCCCTGTAATGCAGGAACATCATTCTCAATTAAGAGAAGGTCATCCACATACAATACAAGAAATACTACTACTGGACCATTAGCCCACTTATAAATGCATGGCTCTTCTCCATTCTTAATGAAGCCATACATCTTGATCGTCTTATCAAAACGTATGTTCCAACTCCGTGATGCTTGCTTAAGTCCATAAATGGACCTCTGTAGCCTGCACACCTTAGACTCATCTGTGGATGTGAATCTTTCAGGTTGTATCATATACACCTCTTCATCCAGCTCTCTGTTTAGAAAAGCTGTCTTTACATCCATCTGCCAGATTTCATAGTCCAGATGGGCAGCTATCGCAAGCATAATCCGAATGGATTTGAGCATTGCCACAGAAGAAAACATCTCGTCATAGTCTATACCATAACGTTGATGATATCCCTTGGTAACCAGATGGGCTTTATAGGTTTCCACCTTTCTGTCTGTGCCTCTTCCTCTTGAAGACCCACTTACACCCTATGGATTTTACTCCTTCGGGTGGGTCAACCAATGTCCACACATCGTTGACCTTCATGGACTCCATTTCGAATTTCATGGCCTCCAGCCATTTCTCAGAGTCGGGTCTCTACATTGCATCCATGTAAGTGATCGAATCCTCATCGTTTTCATCAAGTTCGATAGGATCGCCGTACCGGACCAAGAAACCATAGTATCTGTTTGGTTGACGTAGTACTCTACCAGATCACCTTAAGGGTGCTTGAACAATGGGCTTCGGATCTGATCTAACCAAATCTGGTTCAGGTTCAGCAACTTGTGTCGATTTTTCCACCTGTCGAACTTCATCAAGTTCGACCTTAGAGGCAACAGTCCCTTCACCAAGGAACTCCTTTTCCAAAAAGATTGCCTTAAGACTGACAAACACTTTTTGCTCATCAGTTAGGTAGAAGTAATACCCTTTGGTCTCTTTTGGGTACCTTATAAAATTATACTTGTCAAACCTAGGTCTAAGCTTGTCTGTAATTAAATGTTTAACATAAACCGAACTCCCCCAAACCCAAGGTGCGAGAGTACTGGCTTACGTCCTATCCATATCTCATATGGCATTTTGGTTACAGACTTACTTGAAACTCTATTTAGAAGGTAACAAGCCGATTCGAGCATATATCCCCAGAGGGAGATCGACAGACCAGCAAATCCCATCATGGATCGAACCATGTCCAACAAGGTCCGATTCCTCCTTTCAGATACACCATTATGTTGTGGTGTTCCAAGAGGAGTCCACTAAGAGAGAATCCCATTCTCTCCAAGATATGTCAGAAAATTATTGGAAAGGAATTCACCTCCTCGATTAGATCGAAGAGTTTTAATATACTTTTCAGTTTATTTTTCTACCTCATTTCGGAATAGTTTGAACATTTCAAACAACTCCAATTTATGCTTCATTAAAATAGACATACCCATACCTCGATAGGTCGTCTGTGAAGGTTATGTAGTAGAAATATCCACCTCTTGCACTTGAGCTCATGGGTCCACATACATTAGAATGTACCAAACCCAAGAGTTCACTGGCTTGCTCACCTTTTCCAGTAAAAGGTGATTTGGTCATTTTATCAAGAAGACAGGACTCATAGGTTGGAAGTGATTCACAATCACCTACTTCAAGAATTTCTTCTTGAGCCAATTTGTTTATCCTGTTCTTATTGATATGACCTAGCCTACAGTGCCAAAGGTAGACTTCTGACACATTATCTATTCTAGGACGTTTACCGAAGGTTTAAACCACATTAACAGATTGTGATAGAAAGTAAATTCCATTATTAAGTTGTCCAACAAATATTGTAACACCATTCAAAATGATATTACAAATGTTTCTTTTTATTAAAAATTGATAACCATTCATGGCCAAAAGGCCTACAGAAATAATATTTAATAAAAAGCTTGGACAATAGTGACATTCACTCAAAATTATATTTCGAGAATTGATTACAAGGTTCATGATTCCTAATGCTGGAACTGGAATTTTGCTTCCATCTCCAACGTTCAGGAATCTATCACCTTCATCAAATCTCCTACTGACCTGCAGACTCTGCATCGAATTGCAAATATGATAAGGGCTTCTGGTATCCAATACCCAAGCAGTAGTATCACAAATAAAAAAGTTGCAAGGTGTTATCATATAAGTACCTTACTTCTTCTTCGGCCTGTTCGGGTCCAGGGAGGCAATGTATAGAGAACAGTTCCTCTTTCAGTGCCCCTGCTTCTTGCAAAAGAAGCACTCCACCTGGCTCTGGTCGGGCTTGCATTTCTTGGTCTGACCCTGTGCAGACGTCCTAGCATGCAGCTGCACCTTGTTATTCTTCTTCTTCTTGTTCTTCTTCTTCCCTTTCTTAAAGGGTCGACGACCAGAAGAAGACCCTCCCACAACATTCACCAACTCCTTATGGAGCTGGTGATCCTTCTCAAAGTTCTGCAGCAACCCCAATAAGCCATGGTAGTTCACTGCAAGCTTTGTCATCCGAAAATGAGTAAGGAAGGGGAGGAAGGACTTGGGCTCCATCCCTCATCTGAGCATTGAAAATGGCACAACTAGTTTTGTACCCTTCAACATCGTCAGGTGTGCCAAAAGAGTCATTCAATATTTGAAGCATCTCCTGTGGCTGGACGTTCTCGAACCTGTGGCTAAACTCATCATTCACTGCCGCCAGCATAATGCACCGAACGGTGGTGCGATCATTGAACCACTTCTGATAAGTGTCTTGGACCGTCTCTCTAACATTCGGGGCTGGCTCCTCAGATGCCGGATCCATTACTACATAAAGTATCCGCTCATGCTCAACGATGATTTATAATTTTCAATACCAGCGATCGAAATTAGGTCCCATGAGCTTGTCATTATCTAATAATGACCGGAGGGACAGGGTAGTGGCCATAGCTACATAAAGAAAAATCAGACCTCTATTAGTACATAAATTATAAATGCTAAAGACTTAGACTTTAGTCTAAAGTTTCTCCCAGTAATTTTATGAACTGGTAGCCTCAACCTCCAATTCGAGAAATTACTTTAATTCCTTAGTGGGTACTAGAATCCACACAGACTACACACGAGCCCAACTTTGGTTGGTCAATCCATGTACATCTATGGGTAGGTTCATAACCAGTTATTTCTCTAAACAACTTCTAGTAATTAATTTTGCCCTAGAACCTAATCAGTAGGCTTTGGCCTCCACTGAAAAGATCTGGTTAGGTCCAACCATTAACATGATTTGATTTGGTGAATCGGATCAATAAATGATCAAGCCCGACTTTGGCCGGCCAACCTGACCACCATCAGAAAGACTCAAACCAAATTATCATATTATGAATGATAATTCCACTAGTCAATAAGCACCAGGCCTTTGGGCCTCCAATGATTATTAAACTAATGGACTCATTATCACTCACTTAATGGGAGGCTATGACTTAGTTATCAATATAACTTAATCATTTTTAGGGACCTAATAATTTTTTGAGGATTTTATTAAAAGATAGATGAGAAGAAAATATCCAATCAATTTCAATCCTCCCACTGACTTCACCAAGTCAGATTAAAAAAGGATTTAATTAAAGCTGGCATTAGGAGCACCTAAATTAGTCAAACTGATTTACCTAATGACATGGGTGAGCCCTAATCACCAAGTGATCTAATCAAAACCTAATTCACTAGGTAGGCCAGGTAAGTGAGATCAGTGGTGGGGATTAGCCATTAACTCGCCAGAGATCGAATCACTACGAGTAGCTCCCGCTTAAAAACCACTGGTCAAAATGCCAAACTTATCTTAGACACCAACCGGTTCATTAGTTTTAATTTGTTCAACTTATTAAATAGGGTTCCACCGCATAGCCATGAATTAAGTCGATCTTGGTCTAGTTAAAGACATGGACCCATTCAACTACAACTATTGGAGTTAAGTCTAGAGTATCCTTGACCTAATCTAATTCAACTTTTGATTAGATTTGATCAATTACTCTAATTTAGTCCATTTCTTTAAGCTAACCTTAGGTCTAACCCAATTATGGATCTAATCCATCTAACCCATTAACCCACAAGTTTATGCAATTGTCTTAGGTCTTAATTCACAATTCTAGACCTACTAGATAACACTTAATTCTTTTAATTAAGTATTTGGGCTGATGGATCAGGGTTTGATATTTCGAAAATAATTTTCAAATTTGAAAGGTTTTATTTTTTGTTCACCAAATATGTTGACTCGTTTCACAAATAGATTAGTATATTTCATAAATAACAATCCTATTGCTAATTACATAACAGAAAATAACTCAATCAAAATAAATCATGAATATTCCTTTAGATCTAATCTAACACATTCATGATAAATTTTACAATTGAACCTTTACAATTAATTCCTTTCGCTGCTTCATCTACATGGGACATAATTGTAGCGGTACCCCTACCGCCATAGGAGACCCCATCGAATGGGAGGAGAGGACCTTTAAACCCTACTTTTCTCCTATGACCAAACGGCCATGGCAACCAACCCAATTCGATTACTTGCTACTTGGATCAAGTATATCTAAATATGCCAATTACAAAATTTAAATTTTAAATTTCAAATTTTAAATTTTAAATTTTGAATAAATTTTAATTTTTAAATTTTTAAATTTTAAATTTTAAATTTCAAATTTTGAATTTTAAATTTTGAATTTTAAATTTGAAATTTCAATCAAATTTTAAATTTCAAATTTTGAATTTCAAATTTTTGAATTTTGAATTTCAAATTTTAAATTTCAAAATTAAAATTTTAAATTTTGAATTTTAAATTTTTAAATTTTGAATTTCGAACAACTTTCAAAATTCAAATTTCAAATTTTTGAATTTCAAATTTTAAATTTAAACTTTTAGATTACAACTTAATCTATGCATGCAAATATATATATCATATCTAAGAACCCGCTCTGATACCATTTATGGGGAAATTCAATGCAGGGGTAAAATGGTAATTTTAAAACTTTTTCAAAATCATGATTTTACAGTGGAAAAATATTAATTAATCTAATTAATTAATATGAATTTACCCTACACTAAGATCTAAATATGATATATATAGCATGCATGTATTTAAATTTGAAATTCAAATTTGAACAATAAACACTTTATTGTAATGTGTTCAGAACACAATACCTTTGTGCGGGTAGTAGATCATCGCAATCTGAACACCATCGGGAGAGTTTGATCATCACGATATAGCCACATAGCGTGTCTAGCCTCTGTGGATCATCTACACAAAGCTTCCGGTCTGATCAACTCCTTACGAGTGCTAGCTCATTGTAGAGCCCTTTTGATGGTCGATGCTGATCGAACTCCTTCGATCGATATCTGTCAGTTCTTCAGATACTTCGGATCATCAATAGCCATGTTTGAGAGGATGTTGAAGATTTTTCTAAGATTTTGTGGGCTCACGACACTCGTAGCTCACTTTCTCACTTTTCGAATCCCAGGCTAAAACTCTAGGAAACTCACCGGAAACCTTACACCCACTTTTCTTTCTTTTCTTTCTTTTTCTCTTGGAAGGATATGGACTTCCTTCTCACGCACAAGACTTCTCGCGCCCTAAAATTTTTCTCCAAAAATCTTCTTCTTGCACGCCCCACTCTTCTCCTCCTTTTATAACAACGTCAAACGTCTTATCCAAAAGAAAAGATAAAGATGAGTAATTGCACATTTGAATTCAAATCAAATTTTGAATTCAAATGGACACCAACTCATCCCTTATCCACTAAAGGCATGAGGCATGGCTTAAATTGTGCATGAAGTATTTTCATGAGAAACTCTTTCTCATGTAATAAATAGGGCATAAAAAAAGGGATAAGGTACAAAGATTGATTGCCCATTCAAATTCAAACTTTATTTTGAATTTGAATGGCCAACCAATCATCCTTATCCATCCATTTGGTACATTAAAGTGAGGCATGGAGAGGGCTTGGCATGAGGAAAAAATTCATGAGAAGTTCCTTCTCATGAATCCAAATGGGTGCAATGGAAGTGAGGTGGCGCATGGAGATTGGGTCAAGGTGGTTTAATTATTTAAACCAACCTAATTGAATCAAATAAGTTAGATCCAATTAGAATAATTTAAACCCTACTTAATTAGGCTTAATTAGGTTCAATAAAATCTTAATCAAATCAGGAATTGACTAAGCCCAACCCCTGATCAAATCAGAGACCAAACCATCTCGACGATTAGGTCAACTCTTAACCTAATCGGATCAAACCCAACTGAATCCAATTCAATTAGACTTGATTCAAAAATAATTACTCAATCAAATTGAGGTAATTAGTGATCAAATCACTAATTAAACCTCTCATAAATACTAAGTCCAAATTCGATGGGCAATCAGGCATCAGAATTCATCGATATGTAAACCTGATCGAAAAATCCCAACCAGTGGGACTCTTGACCCCGGTACCCATAATGTGTGGAACTCGTGATCAGAGAATCTTGATTCTCGATCACTGAGTTTCAAACATGTAGGATTCTACATCAGTCATCAGATCAGATAAGAACCTCTAATGTGTGTGACCCACAGGTTCGAACCTAAGCCGGTAGCACAGGAACCAATTCCTGTACTAATCGAAGTGACCATCTAGCAATGGTACCCAATGATCGGATAGGTCGAATGGTCGCAATCATAATACTCAGAACCTACATGAATATGGTTACTGTATAATTCATCCTTTTGACCTCTGTGTTTAGGATGACTCAGGATTAAACTGTCAACCCTGATCAGATCATCCGAATCGTGCTCAACTCAAACAGTCCTATGACTCCTCACAAGGACTACCCTGGCCAAGGTTTTGCTAAATTGAAACACGACTGTACACAGCTCCTAAACTGGAGTAGTCAATCCCATTTTGACACACGCACCGATAAGTCAAGTACTTGATAACACCTAGCAGCCTTCCGTCACTAAATTAAAAATTCAGGTAGTCCAGTGCCTAAGTGTAGTGAGTTGCTTGTAAGTCACCGTGGCGGTCTCAGGTCGGAGGGATATTTATACCCATATTCCATCGGAGCAAATCTTGACAGCAGAAATAGCTCTGGAGTCGGTCACGTTCAGTGCAAGAAGAAGAAAAAAATGAATTGACCTACCTCGAGAAAAGATCCCAGAGAGTCCCAGACCCGCAGCTCAGGATCAACAAGGATGATCCTGTAGACGACCTCGGGCAGAATGCACCCTTCGACTAGCCTCTTTATTAAATCCCTATTGTTGAAGAGATTTTCTCCCAGATCTTCCTCGGAGCAGTCGGCCCCCTTGATGGCAGCCTTGCGGCTGCGGCTCTTGTGGGCCAGGGTCTTCTTTCTCCTCCTGCTTTTGGCCCCCAGTGCCCCCTCGGAACAAGCCTCTGGAGTGGGAACCTCGATCGGGGGGCTCCATGAAGAGGCTCGGGGGACTTCAGCTCAACGTCAGAAGGGGCGTCGACGGCAACGGCCACCTGAGTAGGCACGATCGAGCTCGTCTCTTCTGTCCTAGCTCTCTTCGCTGACCCCGAAGTTGCGGCATTTTTTCTCTTGTGGGTCTTGAGACCCTGGGCTAACCTTCGAGCCATGCCTGTGTCCATGTCTACAATAAAAGAAGATCAACACGGCTCAGAAATAGAATAAGAGAAAGGAGAAGCAAAATATATATATATATATATATATAATAATGATAGTACCGACAGGGTCAAGAGGGCTCAGGCCGATGTTGAACAAGAGTTGTTCCTTCAGAAGTTCAGAGAGGAAGGGGGCTGGATAGGCCTCGAGCTTACTGGAGCCCTCGAGGTCGTCCCTTTCCAGGGTCGAAGCCCGACGAACGAAATCCCTCAAAGAGCCCCAGGGGGGTAATCCCAGCTCCAAGGTCGGGCATCGGATGTAGAAGAACCTCTCCTTCCAGTTGTGGATAGAAGAAGGGGCACCTTTCAACAACCCCTTTCTACTGAACTGGGCAGAGAAGTACCGCAGTCCTTTGTCGAGGGGTGATGCTTGAAAGTATAGAAATTCCTAAATAAGGAAAGGGTTGGCTGGACTTCGGCTAGACAACAGAGGGAAAGAAACCCTATCAGAAATCTAAAGGAGTTCGACGCTACAGAAACTAAAGAAATATTCAAAAAGTGGAAGAGAGCGATGACAAAAGGTGGGAGCGAAAGTCAAAGCCCGGCACGAAAAGCTTCTTGATATAAACAGAAGCAGCCAGGGGGAGGAGCGCTAGCCCGGTCAGTTGGCCCGGGGAGCTCCAGCTCGTACTTCAAAAGAATCTCATACTGAATCCTAATCAGTGAGAGTTCCTCCAGAGTCAGAGAACTGGGGATGGTGTCTGGTACAAAGACCAGACGAGGTTCTTCTACAGAGCTAAGATTTTGGAGAACTGGGATGGACGAACTCCTAGAACTGCTAGAGGAGGAAGTGCTAGAAGATATTTTGAATCAAACAAAAACCCTAAAAACTCCAAAAAAATTAGGAGAAATAAGAAATGGAAAGTTTGTGGAAAACTGAACAGATAGAATGAGACAGAAAAAAATAGAAGAAGAACAGTAAGAGAAAAAACAAGGAGGGGAGTTCTGGAACTAACCTAGGCTGGTCTGAAGGATGCAGAGATGCAGAGATGGAGATGACTCGAAGAACACCTAAGGCAGAAAAGGATGCTAAGGAAGAACGGAGCTCTCAGAAAGAAGAAGGGCACCAACAGGACTCTCAGGCAAAGTGAAATCCCTGGAGGAGGGGAGCGAGTTTAAATAGGCAGCAGGGTGCGGCGCAGTAATGATTGTGGATCTCCTCTGGCCGACCTACATTCACCACATGTCTTACTCACCATAGCAGGCAGCTGAAAGCGGTTGACAGCTGACAGAGTCATTATTGCACCGTACTTAGAGCAATGCTCCAGTGGGAATTTCGAAAAAATCTTTTTGGATTGCCTTGATTTGAAAAGGCTCCAGCATCAGTGCACCAAACGTCAAAATATCTGGAAACAATCAAGTACGAAAATCGAGGGAGGAAACTTTGGCTGTGAAGGTTTCTCTGTACTTCCTTCATTCGGAACCCGAACTCGAAAGTAAGGGGACTAGTGTTGGGTATAAAATACCCCCAGTCGAAGTTCGCAAGGGGCTGACCCTTCCAGGGTTCTTTCGGCTTCCGACCTTATGTGGTGTCTTTTCGAACTCCCTCGACTGGTCGAGCTTCCATATTACCATCCGGACTTCTCCGATAATAAGCTCCTCCATTCACGTACCGGGCTGCTCCAAATGCTCTTTGGGCTTCAATATCAGCCGATTTTCTGTAGTGATCGACTATTCTCTGAATCTCTTCCAGACTTTTTCCAGCCACGATCGACTCTACTCCGAACTTCCTCCGAACTTCATCAATAGCCGAACTTCCCCAACAGCAGGACTTCTACAGTAACCAGACTCCATCCAAATTTCTACAATGATCGATCGCCTTCTGGATTTTGCCCGAGCTCCCACGAGAGCTAGACCTCTACCCCGAATTTCTATTGCAGATGAACTTCATCCGAACTCCTACCAGGGCCGGGCTCCATCCGAACTTCTACTGCAAGCAGTCTACTCCGAACTTCTACTACGAGCGGTCTACTTCAAACTGCTACTACAAGCGGTCTACTTCGAACTTCTACTACGAGCGGTCTACTCCGGACCTCTACTATAAGCGAATTCCATCCGAGCTTCTACTATAAACGAATTCCTTCTGAACTCTGTTACAGGCGGACTTCAGCCAAGCTTCTTCAATAAGCGGTCTCCATCCAGACTTCTACAAAAACCGAACTTCGTCTGAACTTCCGTAGTGGATGGATTCTGGATGAACTTCTACAACAGACAGGCTCCAGCAGCTGGATTTCTACAACGGCCGACCACCTCCGGTGTCTGTCGTACCTCCCCAGCCATCAACTTCAATAGTGTCAGCCAGACTTCAACAACACCAACCGAATTTTCACAGGATCCTCCAGACTCCTCCAACGGACGAACCTCCCCAACACCATCCGAAGTCCACTGCTCGTCGACCCTTTGCCGGATTCCTCATGAAACTGGACTTCTCCAACAGAAAGTCCCTATTCGAGCTTCTATAGTAGATGGTTTCTGTCTGCAGCATCAGCACTCTAGGCACCCGACAACAGTAGACCCATCAGCAACCTCAAAAACATCCGAGCTTTTCCTGAATTGATGAGACAGAGAGCTATTTCGCTCCATCAGATATCCCAATCGAGCTTCAGTCGATAGATCTGAACTCTCTAGCAAGTCACGATAATGGCCACTACTCTACTCCACTCTCTGTAACAAATTTCACGTGGCTCAACCACTCTCTGATAAGTTGTAACAACGGACACCACTCCACTCTCCGTAACAAACTCCACGTGGCCCTGAACGGCTCCTGACGTCACTACTCTCCGTAACAAACTCTGCGTGGCCCTGAACGGCCCACTACTAGGCGGTTACAGACGTTGCTGTCAATCAATTACGCTCTCTATCTATAAAAAGGGACTCCCAGATACGTTCTCTCTAAGCTCAAAACTCTTTCTCAAAACTCTGCAAAATTCTTATTCGAGCACTCCATTTCTGTTGAAGCAGAGTACTGACTTGAGCGTCGGAGGATCTTGCCGGAGCACCCCCAACTCTGGTTTAGACTTCTCTTGCAGATCCCGATGGCGACCGCGGTCATCTCAACTTCAGCTTCTCCGACGTCGGTGGAATTCTGCACCAACAAGCTTTAAACTTTTTAGTTAGATTGAGCTCAAGACCAATATTCAACTTCTGATGCTGGCTATGGAAATTGGATCCAATAAGCTCATCACTGTTAAACAGTGAGTGGAGTGATAAATTGCTAGCCATTTTTGAAAAGAAAAAAAATATAGACCTAATTAGTATATGAATTAAATAAATCTAAAGACATGAACTTTAGTCTAAAAGTTCTCCCACTATTTTATACGAATTGGTAGCCTCTAACTCTAATTCGAGAAACTACCTTAATTTTTTAGTGGGTACTAGAATCCACACAGACTGCATACAGGTCCAAGTATGGCTCGACCAATCTATATGCATCTATGGGTAGGTTGTCAACCAATTATTTTTTTAAATAATTTTTGATAATTAATTTTGCTCCAAGTTTTATTTCAGTAGGCAATGGGCCGCCACTGAAAGTCCTGGTTAGATCCAACCATTAATATGAATCTACTCAATGATTCTAACTAATGAATAATCGAATCTGAGTATGGCTCGACCAATCCAACCATTCATCAAATAGTACAAGAGAGTCATCATATGATGAATAATAATTTCATCATTTAGAGAAACACCAGATGGATGGCACCTGCAATGTCAATCAAAAATGATGGATCCATTACCATTCATCTTAATGGGAGGCTATGATCTAGTTATCATCATAACTAGATATTTTATGAATTTAATAATTTAAAAGATTTACTTAATATAATTTAACAGAATTAAATATATAGACCAGCTAATCTCAATCCTCCCACTAACTTCACCAAGTTAGATCAAGATGGACTAGAAACAAGCCGGTCCAACTGACAAGTCATCAATCCTCCCACTGACTTCACCAAGTTATATCGAGGATAAAGACAAGTCAAACTAGGGGCACCTAAATCAGTCAAACTGATTTTCTATTAAGCATAGATCAATCCTAATCATTAAGCGATCTGATCAAAATTTGATTCATCATGTTGGTTAGGTAAGTGAGATCAATGGAAGGAATATGCCATTAACTCGTCATAGACTCAATCTATGCAAGTAACTCTCAATTAAAAATCACAGGTCAAGACTGCCAAACTTATCTTAGACACCAACTGGTTAATCAGTTTCAATTAGATCTACTTATGGATTTGGGTTCGATCACTGAGCTCAAGATCAAAGTCCATTTAGATCTAATCAAAGATATAGACTTGACCAACTACAACTATTGTATTGGCTCTAGAAAAATTTTGATTTAATCTAATTTCTCTTTTTAATTCATTTAATCTTTGATTCTAATCCTAGATCTAATCCAATTAGAAGGATCTGATCAAGCTAACTTAAAAACCCATCACCCATATTTTATGTGAATATCATTAGATCTTTAATTCATAATTCTAGATCTAATTTGTTCAACTTAATTTTCAATTAAGTTTAGGGATGTGGGTAGGAGTTTGGTGTTTGAAAATAATTTCAAATTTTATAAAATATTTTTATAATTAATTTTCATGCATAATTATTTAGATCTGAAATTTGAATCGGCTCACACCCCTGTATTAAGCCGACTTATCATAATGGATCGATTGAGTTTCGAGACTTAGTTGACTCATTGATGATGAATTATTAATCATAATTTTTAGTTTGTTATATTAAGTCAGCTCAACAGAAATTAAGCTGACTAACGAGGGTCCTGAGTCAACCTAAACAATACTGAGTTGACTCAACAGGCGAACTACAATAATTGTATTAATTTTAGATCAAAATAATTTTATATAAATAGTAATAAAATTAATCATAAATTATTTTAGAATTATTCTAAACATGTTCATGATTCTAGATTTTATTTGCAAAGATTAGATGCAACTACTTTTTATACAATGTTTCATATACACAATCTTAAGATTTTAAGAAAAGTAAAATTTTCTTTTCGCATTTATCTTTGTGAGATATAGTCACAATGGTACCCCTACACATCATAAGAAGACCCAATTGAATGAAAAAAAGAGAGATCCAATCTCTATTACCTCCTGTGATCAGACGGTCTGGTGACAAATCCGATCCGATTACTTCACTACTCAGATCATCTAATCTAAATAATTTAGATCTAATTTATATTATTTAAGATTTGATTATTATATTTTGATCATATCAAAATCAGATAATAATTATCATAAATAAATTTTATATTTTTCAATTTAAAATCAGATTCCATAAGTATCAGCACAAACTAGGACAACCTTTGTACTTTAAGGGATAAACCTTACAGTAGGATAACCTTATATCGATTTATGCAATCAGATCTACAACTAATTTTAGATCTAAATATCATATATTAGATCTAATCTAAATTAAATTATAGATCTAAATACATATAATGTCATGTCATATCGAACCGTGGCTCTGATACCACTGTGCGATGCACAGAGGTTTCATGCATACATTTTAAAATTTTTTACAGTAAAAAATATTAAATTAAATAATTTAATCTATAAATACATGTATAAGATCTAATCTTAAAACTTTAATAAATAAATCTATGATATAAATTTATATGCATAAAAATCTGAATTTAAAATAATAAGCATGTGAACCAAAAATCAGCATTTAGTAATAGATCTAATCTACAACTATCAGGATTCTGAACCCAATACTTGAGCATGGATAGTCGAACTCTATAATTGAGAATATAAATCTGAAAGTTTTCTATAGTCGCTCACAGTCACACAAGCATCTGGTCTCTATGGATGGTCCACATGAAGCCCTCGAACCGATCAGCCCTCTGCGGGAGTGCTAGCTCACACAGTCAGCTTTTGATAGTGGATCTGGTTTGAACTCTTTCAATCACCTCGGACCTTTTTGATATTGAAGATGGATTAGAGGAGGATGCTGGATAGTGGAGGAAAGGTAGATGAAGACTCTCTTCTCTTTGGTTTTCCCTCATCCAGAAACTCTAAAACAGTTCTAGGTCTCTCACCTAAGAGGAGATCGGTCTCCTCTTTGTTCACGCCAAAGAAGATAGAAGCCCACCCAAACCTCATACCCTAAGAAAGGTATTCAGCCCCTCTTTCCCTTTAGTATTTCATGGTGAAAACCTCAGATGTTTTGGTGCACAAAAAGAAGGCTTTTTATTGTTGTCGGACATATGGGATTAGATAGGATAAGGTCTGCAGTTTGTTGCAATTTAAATCATTTTGAATTTCAATTTAACTCTAACTTTTACTCACCTTTATATGACTTAAAGAGGGACCTACCAAAAGATTTTAGGTATCAAAAATAAATGGGAGCTCCTCCTTTTCATCATACAAAACAGGCTCCTTCACAAGGCACCGACGAGTGGGATGAAAGGGATAGATTTTTGAGTTTAAATTCAAACCTTTTGAATTCAATTTAAAACAAACCTAATCCATGCCAAAGAGGGTGACAAAAATAGATTTAGCTTCAGGTTTTCTCACACATAAACTGGTTTTGTGTGATGAGAAAAGGGTGAGTCTTTTTGGGTGGCGCAAGGGAGAGAGTCCCATTCATTTGGGACTCTAGGGTTTCACCAATTAGATTTCTTTCAAATCTAATCCAATTAGACCCAAATAAAATATGATGAACCTAATCTAATTAGACTTCAATAATTTTAATTAAATCTGATCAAATCAGTAAAATAATTGAGCCATAGATCTGATCAAATCAAGATTATTTCTCCCTTACCGATTAGGTCATCTCATAACCTAATCAGACCTAATCTGATTGAATCCAATTCAATCAAACTTGATCCAAACATTAATGCTCAATAAAATTAAGTTAACTAGTGAACTAATCACTAATTAATCTTCTATTAATGATAGAGTCTCAGTCCAGTGGGACTCTTCACCAGAGTCTCTGTCCAGTGGGACTCTTCAGCAGAGTCCCCATCCAATGGGACTCTTTACCAGAGTCTCTATTCAGTGAAACTTTTCAGCAGAGTTTCTATCCAGTGAGACTCTTTATGAGAGTTTCAGTTCAGTGAGACTCTTTAGATTAGCCATCTGATCGGAGAGAAATTTTTAAAGTGTGTGACCCCATGGGTTCGAACCTAAGCGGTAGCACAAGAATAGATTTCTGTACCAATTAGAGAAATCATCTAGTAATGATACCCAATGTCCAGATTGATCGAATGTATATAAAGCAACACTCAAGAACCTACTTGGATATAGTTACTGTATAATTCATCCCTTTGACCCTTGATGCTAGGATGACTTAGAGTTTAAACTGTCAACTCTTAACAGTACATCTATTATATTTTTCAACCTAATAAATCTTGTGACTCCTCACAAAGATTGTCCTGATCAAGGTGTTACTAAATTAAAATATAAAGTATTCTCTCCAATCTTTTAGAGTAGTCAATTCCATCTTGACTCACGCACTGACTTCACAAGTACTTGACTGTGTCTAAAAATTTTTCGATCCTGAATTAAAAATTCAGGTAGTCTGACATCAAAGCACAGTGAGTTACTTGCAAGTCAATGTAGTGATCTTAGATCGGAGAGACACTTATACCAATATTCCTTCAGAGTGACTCATGACAATAAAGTACTTCAGAGTTGGTCATGTTTAATAAAATATACTCCTATATTTCACCTGTATGCCATACCAGCATCTCCACGCTCCTTAGTTAAGAGGATAACCAATCTATATGACATACAATGATCTACACTTGATATGTCTATCATCCTAGTAATAGCATATCATTTGATCACAAACTTATTTAAGGACTAAATGATAAATCATATTTTATTAATTTAAAATAGTCCTAAGGACTTTCATCATAATACAGAAGTTCGATATAGAAGATGTACAAGCTTATGATATAAAATTATTAAATAAATATTTTATTAATTAATTTATATTAAATTACATCAGATAACACAACCATTAACAGACTGATGATTGATTTTGAAACACATTTCTCAATATCTAATCTATGATCCATGGAGCATATGAGAGATTGGATTTAAGTACTAATTAATTTTAAATTAGATCTGAATTTGTTAGACTTAATTGGATTTAAAAATTTAAGTTAAACTTAATACAAAAATCCTAAAGAGTTTGGGATTGACAGTCTTTCAAAATTATTTCGAACCAGCTTCAAATTAGATTCGAATCAAATCCATTTTAATGAGATATGAGAAATCCTACTTGCATTGGGATTCTCCTCTCATATGGGCTGACCCACACCTGAAATGGTGCTAGTTTGGGGCATCCTATATGGGTGAGGGATTGGATGCAATTTGGTTGTCATATGTGATGGCAATTCTATCTCATGTAGAAATCCTTCTTTCATGAGTATTGGACTGATTCAAATTAAATTTGAGTTAGGACTCCTATACTTATTAGGTCATGAGATTCATCTATAAATAGAGAGAGTCTCTACCCATGGATACATAACAAAAATAGCAAATAAATCAAATTGAGAGAAGAGAGAAAGAGAGAGAGAGAGAGGCGCGTGAAGAGAGAAGCCCTTCTTCTCCTTGGCCTCTCCCCTTTGGTGCCGCCCTTCCTCCCTTGGGTGTGGGCTCTCCTTGGGCATCCCATCGACTGGTGTGAAGTGTCACACCAGTATATCTCCTCCCTCATTTGATTGGGTTGCAAAGATCGGAGTTCATCCTGCTTTCCTACGACGTCTAGTGTGCATGCGAAGTAAAAGGGTCTGTACATCCAGACCTTCATGAGAGTTTAATTCAGATTATTTGAGGATTGATCTCTGGTTCTACTGCTAATCAAGTAAGAATTTGATCCTTATTCATGTTGATTAATAAAAAAATTTTAAATACAACTTGAGCTATCCGAAAAGAAATAGTTTTTCTTTCCTTCAATAATCCCTTCTATTGGTACAGCATCCCCAATAAATCCCACAAAAAGAGTATCTAAGCACCCCATCTACTCTTGAGATACACCCATCTGAGAGAAAGCATCATACAATAAAACACCGATTGAGGTTCTATTATCAATTAGGATGCGATGTACATCATAATTTTTAATATTTAAAGTTACAACCATCGCATCATTATGTAAGAATTAAACCCCTTGGGCATCCTCTACAGTGAAAATGAAGGATTCTTTAGTCTTCGACTTCTTGGATGGTTCAGCTGACTCCTCTAGTCTTCCATGGGGCCCTCCAGTTATTGTATTTATCACCCTGCAGGAGGTTGGTCTCCATAAGGTTTCCTTTGTTGTGGTTCTAGTGAGGGAGGTAGATCTCCACTGCTCCTCTGGTTGATCCTGCTGGCGCTGGATAAATCGATTCAAGCGATCGCACCGAATGAGTTCTTCTATTTCTTCTCGAAGCTGAGTGCAATCTTGGTGTCATGGTTGTGGTCGTGGTGATACAAGCAATACTTGTTATGGTTCCACCAGCCTAGATTAGATCACAATCTCCCTGCCTTTGGGATCCGATTTCTAATCTCCATTAACACTTGAGCTCGAAAAGTATTCAGTGAGGTGTAGTTTGTAAATCTCCTGAGTGGAGACACATGCCGCTCCCTTCTAAAATTGTTCCTCTATTTGGGGTTCTATGGGGGAGATCGGGACCTCTGACATCTGCATGGAGAGTATGAGCATGATCGATCCTTCGATGAAGATTCTAGTTTTTCTTCCTTCTTTTCTTCGATTATATTTATCGAGGGTTCATCTTCGAATGTCTCATTTGTCATGATGTACTTCTTCATCTGGGCTAGCATATCAGTGAAGTCATAGGGGTAGATCTTTTTCAGGGAATATTGAAGATCATTCTTCAGTAATATGCTCTTTAGGGCAGCCATTGCGATCGATTGATCTAGGTTACGGACTTCCAATATGGTCATATTGAAGTAACCAAGAAAAGATCGGATGGACTCTCCTATTCTCTATTTTAACATTCATCAAGGAGTCCGATCCTTTCTACTGTCTCCTGTAGCTCATAAAATGGCCCGCGAACAGTCAGCTCATCTGATCAAAAGAATGGATCATTAGCAGCTTTAGGCTAGTGTACCAATACTGAGCTACATCCTTCAAGGTTAATAGAAAGGTTCAGTAGAGGGTAGCATCGGTTGCCCTACGAATGAGCAATAGGGACTTAAAGCTTTCCAGGTGATCCACGGGATTAGTAATCCCATGGTAGTTCTCCAGCTATGGCATTTTGAAGTTTTTAGGAAACGACTCTTGCATAATCTGGTCATTAAAAGGTTGATTGATTTTATACCCGTCGTCATGCATCAGTGCTTGGTGGCGGATCGCTTCAATTCGTTTGTTCATCTCTCGAAGTCTGCAGTCGATATCTGTATCTCAGATGGTGAATTTTTTTGAACATTACAGGGAGATTGTCGACTAGGCATTAAATCTTTCCTAGAATGAGAACTCAACAACCGCTATCTTCTAGGTTGTGTGCTTCGAGGTCGATTGTGATGGATCTGTCTCCCTTGCTCAGGGCTCTACGGGGGGATCGACGGTCATCCCTATCGCACGGCTGTAGGTTGCTACAAGGGGACTGTCGAATGTCGATCTACCAATGGTACTATGTTGGTTGGTGGGGATACTATTGCAATTGCTACTACTGGTGTAGCATTAATTGGTTATACTGATGCTGCCGTCGGCTGCACAGCATGGAGCTGCTACATCGTCTGAATGGTGGTAGTCAAAGTCTGTACTTGTTGGAACAATAGATGGAATTGTTCTGCGCTGATGGTCACCGTTTGCTGGGAGGGCAGTTGAGAGACTTTCGATAGTGGCTGTGCCCAAACTTGCTGGCCGGCTGCATTCTCTACTGGTTGGGAGGCTGCAGTGGTGCCAGATCGCTCAGAGGATGCTTTGTGTGGTGTCATAATCTCGATTTGATGCTCCTTCTCATGATTGGGTCAAGGTCCTTTCTCTAGCATCAATCTGTTGCTGCTGAAATTCAGGTCACGGTCAGAGAAGTTGGAGCAGTGGTGATTCCTTTCGGAAGAGAAACCTACAAGCAAGTTCTAACTGGACCTGGCTCTGGTGGAGATTCTCCGACACTCAAGTCAGATAATAATGAAAAAAGGTGAGGAGCAGTATTAGAGAGATTGTTTGTATGCACCTTGGGGCGTCTCTTGGAGGTCTTTGTATAGACGAAGGTCGAAAAACTATTTTGAAAACTTATAGCCGATTCGGTGCGACGTGCTGAGGTTTTCGGCCAGGATTTATGAGACAGTTGTTGCACCTACTTTTTTCATTTCGGAGCCGGTTAAATAGCGCGAGTACTTTTGAATTTTGAAATAAGGATGCTGACGAGATCGACACAGGTGGGATTGGATCAATTCTCTGAAGGATGAAGCAGGTTCCTGATTGGAGTCAGGGATCAACTAATTCAGATATTCGGCTATCTACATGTGTTGGATAGATGGCGAATGTTGATTGCTAAGAAGATTGAGACAGGCACGAGATCTGAGTCAAGATAAGATCGAAGTTGGAATAAAGCCAAAATTAGAATCGGCCGGTATCAAATATTTAGCTCAAGTAGGAGCACCAGAAGTCAGGGATCGTTACAAGCTGATCCTAGAATCAGGTTCCATCACTTGCCCTTTTTGTAGTTCATGTCTTCGGCCCAAGGGGTAAACATCCACCTACCAACAAGCATCCTATTGATTAATCAAAAAATACTTCTCATTGATAACCCCAATCTCCCACACAACCCCTAATTCCTGCGATTCTGAACAATTTTGTGTAAGTCAGGAATGGCAAATCAAAACAAGCCCAAAAAAACCAACAAAGGAAACAGAAACTTTTCCTTTCCGATCGAAAATTGCCAAAAGAATGGCTTTCTGAGATCCAAAAACCGATAAAAAACAGCGAAGAGAGTCCAAAAGCCCCACAATCCATCCCGCATTGCAATTCCGATCTCTCCCACTTTCCCTCCTCGCGGAGTCGAGTAGATTTTTTCCTTATGAAATTTATTTCCTTTTCTATCATGGGTGTTTTATATAATATTGGTTCTATAATTTTTTTATTAATAAAAAAAAAACCTATAGTAGGCCATTTCTCTTAGAGAGAATCGTTCCCATATCTTCTTTTCAATAAACGGCTATTACTAGCAACTGCGAACGAGACTAGGAGAAGAAGATGGACTGGGATTTGATAGAGTGGATGATGGAGTTGGAGAGAAGTGTTGCTGCTGCTCCTAGCAATTGTGATAACATCCACAATAACTTTGGTAGGATGGATGGAGGCATCAATCAGGACGAGACGACTGGAAAGGTGGGAGAAGGGCTGGTGGAAGAGCATCAAATAGTGGAGGTGATGACGGATGAGCAGGTGGAAGAGCTTCAGACGCAGATCAATGAATTCCACGTTATCAGCGAGAGCCTCCGCAGGACGATTGCTTCCGAGTTTCTCCCCCAGCATGGTTTGGTTCTCTTTCTTCTTTTTATTATATTGTTTATTTTTTTAGATCTTTCAAAACATCAGACTTAATTTGAAGCAGACTCGTGTGTTGGGGTGGTATAGTTTGGTTATCTTCTCTTGTTTTGATTCTCTTCTCGAGTTAATTACTTTTGGCTTAGTTTGGTTTATCTTCTCCTGTTTGGTTTAGTTTGGATTCCCTGTGGAGCGCTATTTGTAACATGTAGTCTGGTGTAGTGCTTGATAGCCTCCATCAGGATGTAGAGAGACATCACCGAACTCCATGGTGCAAACATCACCGAGAATATAATCCTGAGTCTTCTTTTGGAGAATTCTTGGATTTTTATTTTTAATCTATTGTATCGGTAGTTCTGGATGCTGACAATGGGTTAGATTATAGTGTTTATCTATCTATTTGAATGTTTTTTCTGCTATTATTACTATTTTGCAAGTCCACATGATGCGGGACAATCCTAAAGGAGAGAGAAAAAAAAAATTAATCCTAATGATCAAGCTCTCTTCTGTTCATCAACAACAAATCACGTCTGGCTAGGGGCTCATTATTCCCAGGACAGACAGTATAGTTGCCTATACTCTGCTCAAGAGGCGTGATTGATTGATACGAGATTAAAGCGAGATTAATCTAAATGATATAGACGAATGCCATTCGAGAGATTAATAAACAACTAGTAATAGAGAATTTCATAAACAGATAGCAGAAATTAAATATGCTCATGAGTAAATACAAAAAGAAATATGAATAGAACGAGAGAAAATAAAACATTAAATTCATGAGAAAAATTCAAGAAGATGATAAGAATCCGGATCGTGATAGTTAAGAAATTACTCTGATTAGGGCTCTTAATCTTTTAACCAAACAGATCCATCGATAAAGAACTAAATCTTTACCAACATCGGATTAAAAAAAAAAATCAAAGATCAACTGTTAAGGAACGAAAGTCCTTGACAGCATATGATCTGTAGAATAAGAAATCACTCCCTCTTAGCACGATAGATGAAAATTTTGGAGGAGACAGATCTTCTCTTGATAGAATAGGCTTGCGTGGGTAAATAGTGGAGTTGAATCAGAGTCGCAAGAACACTGGATCTTAAGTAGAAGGAGTAGGATAGAAAGTGGGTCTCACACCCTCCCCTTGTGGGGCCATTTTGAGTCTCACACCCTCTCACTTTCGAAGCGATTAACCAAGTATTTGTGGAGTTTGTAAAATTATTTATTGTCCTCTTCATGAAAGATATAAGGATTTATATAGGACTCTAAGGATCCTGTTTCTTTAGGAATCTCTTACCTTTTACAAAGAAGAAATCAACCCTCCACAAAAAAGTAAAGTATTATATATGATAAAATAATCTACCATGAGAAAGAAATCAGCTCTCAATAAAATAAGTAGCCAAGAACTCTTAAGAAATTCTAGGAAAGAAATGAAACTCCATGTGAGTACTTGATGCTTGACACAACTTGGCATGAGCACAGCACATGCTGGCATGCATATTTTTTCTCTCGACATGTGGAGAGTGGTGGCTCCAAAGGTGATGTGGACAAATTCAAGTATGGCCCTATGGATCCAAAGCTAAATGCATTAAAAATTTATTGACTAAAAGTAAATAACTGAAGTAGAATCAATCTAATGAGGCTTCTTCGATTCAAATCGAATTTAAATCATGTTGTCGATTTTTGATGGCTTTGGTGTCTGCACCAATTCTCCCGAGGTGAGGAAAACTCGACCCTGTCGAGTGTGGGTTGATTCCACTCTGGTAACACTCAAGTAGATCGGGATCAATGCATTGCAGCTCTTCTCGAGTGATCCAGGTATCTTCAGACTCTGATCAACCTCGCTATCTAACCAAATACAGCTGATAGCCTCGACTCTGGGTGGAGAGGATCTGCTCATCCAAAATTCTCTCAATCTGATCATGTTTTGCTGACATTTTGGCTGGTGGACATTCAAGGACAGGCTTGCTCTCAAAGATTGGTTCAGGCTCAAATGGCTTACTAGGTATCCGAGTTGGTTCTTTATAGGCGACAAGATCTGTAATGTTAAAAGTAGAGCTAATCCCAAAATTAGAAGGTAGGTCCACAATATACGCATTTGATCCAATTTTCTTTATGATCTTAAACAAACCTACTCCTCGGGTATGTAACTTCTTCACGGTTACGGGTGGAAACCATTCAGGCCTCAATCGAACCATCACATAGTCTCCTTCTACAAACTCTTGGACGCGTCGATAAGAATCTGTATTCTGTTTATAAACTTTATTGCTCATACTAATTTTTTTACTAATCTCTTTATGCAGACTCTTGATATGTTGTGCAAATGACTCTGCAGATTCAGAAATCCTAGCATGCATGGGTAGTGGGATGAGGTCTATTGGTTTTCTAGGTTGATATCCATGAACTACTTCAAAAGAACTCATATCAATGGACCTATTAACAGAGCTATTATATGCAAATTCGGTTCGGGGCAGCAAAAGATCCCAGTTACCCATATGTTCCCCAATCAAGCAACGCAAAAGATTTTCAAGACTCCTATTAACCACTTCGGTTTGACCGTCTATTTGTGGATGATAGGCAGAAGAAAACTTTAGTTTTGTGCCTAAAAGGTGCCATAGAATTTTTCAAAAATAGCTCATAAATCTAACATCCCTATCAGAAACAATGATTTTAGGCAATCCATGTAGTCTAACAATCTCATCAAAGTATATCCTTGCAATTTTTAACGCATCGAACGTTTGGCAACAGGGCAAGAAATGGGTCATTTTTGAAAATCTATCTACAACCACTAGAATAGAATCATGCTTCCTAGATGTCCTAGATAATCTCAAAATAAAATTCATACTAACATCCTGCCAAGGACAGTCTGGTATAGGTAAGGGTGTATATAGGCCGGTGTTTTATTTTCTCTGCTTGGCCACGGCATATGTTCTACATTGGGCAATAATTCGGACGACATCTCTTTTCAAGCTTGGCCAAAAGAACTGGGCTTCTACCAACTCTATAGTTTTATTCCTACCAAAGTGTCCAGCTAATCCTCCAGCATGAAATTTCTAAACTAAAAAATCTCTTAAAGATGTACAGAGGATATACAGCCTAGTTTCTCTAAATAGATAACCATCCTGAAGGGTATATTCACTACATTCTCTAGATGGCCCCTTTCGTAAAGCGATAAGTATATCATCAAAATCTAGACACTCCTCATAATTTTTTTTAACCTTATCAAAACCAACAACTTCTATACTAACGGTGGACGGCAAAGTATGACGATGACTCAGGGCATCAGCAGCACGATTCTCTACACCTGCATGGTGTTTCAAAATAAAAGTATAGGCTTGCAAAAACTCGACCCACCTATTGTGTCTATGATTCAATTTCTTTTGGAAACTCAAAAATCTAAGAGCCTCATGGTCAGAGTACAACACAAATTTTTGCGGTAGTAGATAATGCCTTCAATATCTTAAAGTTTGGATTACCTCATAAAACTCCTTATCGTAGGTAGAATAATTGAGTTTAGAATCGTTAAGTTTCTCGCTAAAGTATGCCACCAGATGACCTTCTTGACTAAGGACACTACCAATCCCAACTCCTGACGCATCGCACGCTACTTCAAAAATCTTTAAAAAATCAGGGAGACGTAAGATTGGGGCATGAGTCATCTTGTCTTAATGTCTAGAAAGGCTCTATTGGCTGTCCTAGTCCATTCAATTTTTTTCTTTCTAATGCAGTCAGTGATGGGAGCGACTATGGTGCTAAACCCTTTTATGAACCTACAATAAAAGGTTGATAATCTATGAAAACTCCGCACGTCATGCACACTCTTGGGCACCGGCCACTCAACTATTGCTCTAATCTTTTCAGGATCAGCAGATACACCATTGGGGATAACAACAAAACCTAAAAAGATAATATAGTCTGTCATAAAAGCGGACTTCTTAGGATTAGCATACAAGCTTTCTATTTTAAGAACTTGACACACTCTTTGGAGATGATCTAGATGGTCTTCTCTAGTTCGACTATAGATCAAAATGTCATCAAAATATATGACTATAAATACTCCTATAAATGATCGTAGTACTTAGGTCATCAACCTCATGAAAGTACTAGGGGTATTTAGATAATCCAAATGGCATCACCATCCACTCATATAAACTATTTTTTATCTTGAAAGTAGTTTTTCACTCATCTTCCGGTCTAATCCTTACTTGATGGTAAACACTCTTAAGATCAATCTTAGAAAAGATAGTGGATCCGGCCATCATATCTAACATGTCATCTAATCTAGAGATGGGAAAGCGGTACTTAATGGTGATCTTGTTAATGGCACGGCTATCTATGAACATCCTCCATGTACCATCCTTTTTTGGAGTCAGTAGTGCAAGAACCGCACAAGAACTCAAACTCTCCCTCATAAATTCTTTTTTCATCAGCTCTCCAACTTGTCTTTGTAGCTCGGCATGCTCATTAGGGTTCAACTTATAGTGGAGCAAGTTGGGTAAGATAGATCTAGAAATTAAATCAATGGCATGTTGAATGTTTCTCATAGGTGGTAAGTAATCTGGAAGATCCTCAGGAAAGACATCATGAAACTCACTAAGAATGCTAGCTACTTCCTTAGGATAATCCATCTTAGAATCCTCATGAACTTCTCTAGTAGCAAGCATCCAAACTGGTGATCCTTCACTCATGGTCATCTTTAATTCTTTAGCACCTATCAGATGGAGGCTTTTTTTCTTGAGATTTTTTTTTGGTCCATCATCTATCTTTCTATTAGTAGCCTTAGGTGGGGAAGAATTAATCGTGATCTTCTTACCCTGATGAGTAAAGCTACAGGAGTTGGTTCGGCCATAAATCGTAACATCATTATCGAAGAGCCAAGGCCGACCTAATATGATACTTCCGACTTTCATGGGTAAGACATCGCACCACACATGATCCTAGTAGAAATAAAGCTGGATGGGCACACGGCATCTAAATTTGATGAAAATAGAAGAAGAATCAATTCAAGACACACAGTATGGACTGGGATGATCCACAGGAGTTAATCCTAATCACTTAACCATGTCGGTGGAGATGGCGTTGATACAGCTACCGCTATCAATGATCACCTTATAAATTTTATCGCCAAATTTTTTGAAGGTATGGAAAATAGAGGTCCTACGCTAGTCTTCACTTTTCTTAGTTTGTGCTAGGACATACCTAACGACTCCAAGCCTAAGGTCTGACTCAGGTGCGGCATAACCTAGGATGTCCTCAGTACTCTCAAATTACTCGGCTAAATTTGGATCAGCTTCATAAACTTCCTCCTCAATATTTTTTAGAGTTTCTCCTTTTAATTCTTCTATGAATAATGATCGGTTGGGGCATTGTGCAGCAAAATGACCGTAATCATGGCACTTGAAGCAATGAGATCGAGAACTACTTTCTTTTGATAACTCTCCTATAGCTCCTTTTTCTTTATCTTCTTTTCTCTCAATAGGATTTGTAAGTGGAGGTCCATTACTAGGAGTTTGATTAATATTAGGTCTCGATTCAGAAGGGGTTACTCGGCTAGGTTCAAGACGACAGGGAGTCGAATATCTAGAAAATCTCTCAAAGTCTAAGGTAAGTTTATAAGCTTGTTCCAACATGGTTACCTCTCGCAGAAAGAGCTCACGCTGAATATCCTCTCGTAATCCAGCTCTAAATCTAGATAAGGTAACAACCCTATCTTCGGCTACTCCACATCTCATGAGGTATTCATCAAACCTCATGATATACTCGGTGACTGATCTATTCTCTTGAGTAAGCCTCTACCATTGATCTAAAAGTTTTTGTTGATAAGAGGTGGGGAGGTACTTCTCTCTGAGTTTTTCTTTCATCTCATTCCAAATTTCTATCGGATCTTGTCTTCTCTGATTGAGAAGATGCTCAACACTTTTTCAATAAAGTCGGGCTTGCCTAACCAATTTCATCAAAGTAAACCTAACTCTCCTTGCTTCAGACATTTCATACCATCCAAAATAGTGGTCCATACCTGATTCCCAATCTAGGTACTCTCTCAGATCTTGACAACCATCAAAACTTGGGGCTTCAACCTTCACATTCCTAAGAATATGCTCATCTTGATCGAACTGGTTATGGTGCGGACGTGCCCCTATAGATCGATCAAGTTCTAGATTCCTACCTCTTTGTCCTATAAGTAGTCGGAGAGACTCAGGTTCAGGTTGCTTCTACCTAGCTTCTTTTAATACCACTATTTTCTCATCCATGGCTTTCATAAAATTTTTTATGTCATCAAACTTTTCAGTCAGAGCATTAATGATGGCTGCTATATTGGGATCCATATTGGTGTTGGGTGGGAAAGTAGGATGTTGGTACCAGGTACCTGATCTAGTGGTCATGCAACTCTAGGATGCAGAAATAAGGTGTAATAAAAATTAAAATGCTTGAATATGAAATTTAGAGTGCAAAAATTTAACTTGCAGAAATTAAAATTACTGAATTTAAACTAAAGCCCTAATCAACCAGCTCTGATACCAAACTGATGCGGGACAATCCTAAAGGAGAGAGAAAAATCAATCCTAATGATCAAGCTTTCTTCTGATCATCAACAACAAATCACATCCGGCCAGGGGCTCATAATTTTCAGGATAGACAGTATAGTTGCCTATAATCTGCTCAGGAGGCATGATTGATTGATATGAGACTAAAGCGAGATCAATCTAAATGATATAGACGAATGCCATTCGAGAGATCAGTAAACAACTAGCAATAGAGAATTTCATAAACAGATAGCAGAAATTAAACATGCTCACGAGTAAATGGAAAAAGAAATATGAATGGAACGAGAGAAAATAAAACATTAAACCTATGAGAAAAATCAAGAAGATGATAAGAATTCAGATCGTGGTAGTTAAGAAACTACTCTGATTAGGGCTCTTAATCTTTTAACTAAACAGATTCATCGATAAAGAACTAGATCTTTACCAACATCGGATTAAAAAAAAAAATCAAAGATCAACTATTAAGGAACGAAGGTCCTTGACAGCATATGATCTGTAGAATAAGAAATCACTCCCTTTCAGCACGATAGATAAAAATTCTAGAGGAGACAGATCTTCTCTTGGCAGAATAGGCTTACGTGGGTAGATGGTGGAGTCGAATCAGAGTCGTAGGAACACTAGATCTTAAGTAGAAAGAGTAGGATAGAAAGTGGACCTCACACCCTCCCCTTGTGGGGTGATTTTGGGTCTCACATCCTTTCCCTCTCGGAGCGATTAACACAAGTATTTGTGAAGTTTGTAAAATTATTCATTGTCCTCTTCATGAAAGATACAAGGATTTATATAGGACTCTAAGGGTCCTATTTTTTTAGAAATCTCTTACCTTTTACAAGGAAGAAATCAACCCTCCACAAAAAAGTAAAGCATTATATGTGATAAAATAATCTACCATAGGAAAGAAATCAGCCCTCAATAAAATAAGTAAGTAGCCAAGAACTCTTAAGAAATTCTAGGGAAGAATGGAACTCCATGTGGATGCTTGATGCTTGACACAACTTGGCATGAGCACGGCACATGCTAGCATGCATATTTCTTCTCTTGACATGTGAAGAGTGGTGGCTCCAAAGGTGATATAGACAAGTATGGCCCTATGGATCCAAAGCTAAATGCATTAAAAATTTATTGACTGAAAATAAATAACTAAAGTAGAATCAATCTAATGAGGCTTCTTCGATCCAAATCGAATTTAAATCATGTTGTCAATTTTTGATGACTCTGGTGTCCGCACCATCACATGTCATTTGTATAATATATTTTTACTGTACAATGCTCTCGGATATTCATGCATGTCTCTTTTTATTTTTGTCACAGCTAGACATAAATGTCTTATTCAAGTTATTTATTTATCTTTTTGGCTTATTTTGTCAATTTCAGGATATTTTTTTCATGCGTGGTTCTATCTTATGATGATCTTCATAAAAAAAAAAGTTTAGTAGAATTTATGTAATTGTTTCAAAAAAATCATTTTCATAATGAAAAAATTACTAACTCTAATTGTATTATGAGAGCTAATTTTCATCTTTAAAATTATATTTTTGTTGATGAAACCTTTTTTGTTATCAAAATATTTATCATGAATAATTTTATTTGTTATAACATATTTATTATCTGTTATCTATTATATATAGAAGAAGCTCTAAGAAGTGGACAATAAAACTAAGCTCCACAATAGTGAAACTTCGTTGTACATTACAAATGAATATGATGACATAAGCAAAATACAATTCTAAGTGTTGGTGGTGAGAAGCCAAACCTTGCAATACCGAAACCTCTATATGATAAATATATTAGTGATTAGTGGGAGGGAGGGAGAGAGAAAAGAGATCGTATTATTATTTTTTATATGGAGGAATTTGTATTTTTTTAAGTACAGAGAGGCTCCCAATATTCAAGAAAGAATGGTATAAAATATTTTTATTGTTAAAGATATTTATTTGTTAATTTACTTATTTATTTATTTTGCATGCATGTCTGCAAAGGCACATGGATTATTATAAGTCTTATCTTCAAATCCCATTTGTTCATTTCCTTCATCCGTGCTAATTTTTTCTCTCTTTTTTAAAATTCATTTGTATAGAACTGTAAAATACTTGCTTGCCATAAAAAAAATGTAAATTAAAACTAAAGGCACTACTCATTTATTATATTTCCAGGGTCAAAATCTCGGATGTTATCATTTACAACTTTGGTAAAATTTTCATGGTATTAGTGGTTTGAACCTTTTATCATAAAGCAGATTAGGCAAAACTTTCTATGAAATTTTATTTTGGCCAAAGCTTTAAATAATGGCTGTTGCAATTATTTCAAAGGCCATATGAGTTCGGGCAATCCTAGGATGCAACAGCAAGTTACAGCCCTTTTTTTTTATTATGCTGGTAAATAATGGCGACAGAGGAGTCCATTACAACAATCTTGCTTTGGAAGATTGTTGACAGTGAACCCCAAATAATATTTTGGATTCCATCAAAAAAAAAAAAAACAATTTTGTTTTGAATAGTAATTATTTTCACTATTTATGGAAAACAATATTCAGGTTTTGGAAAACACTTCCATGCATGCTGACTACCTTGTGTTTTTAGATATTTAAAGTGTTCTTTATATTAAAAATCTTGAAATAAAAAATCTGCATGCTTTTTCTCTAAAACATAAAAGAGAGCATGCTGATTCAAGATTACTAGGCATGCATCTCTTTCATAATAGTTTTAGTCCATCCTCGATGAAGAATGTGATCCAAAAACTCTAATCCAACACTCTATGGGAATTGAGGGATTTTTTTTTCCGCTCTCTCCAAAACTAGTGGGTAGATAAGTTATAAATTTTATATTATTCTGGAAAAAAAAAGAAGGAAAGAAACACATCTGTACTACAATTATCCATGGCTTGAACCTGGAATCTCTATTGTCCAAGACTTGCACTCAGAATCTCTATTTTCTAAATAGAGGGATGTGATAACTAAGGCCCATTTTTATTTTCTTGATAAAAACAGATAGGAGTTCCCACCTTTTTTAAAATAAGCCAAATGTGCACAATAATTACAAGACAGAGGTCAAACGTTGAGTTTGAAGCTTCAAGCAACCTAAACCTAGAGTAATAACAGAGTACTGAGAAGATGAATAAGAAAAATTACCAGACTTGAGCTTTCAAGTAACTATAGGTCCTGTCAAGTTAGGAATTTCAGTACTAGCTACATCTCAATGTGACAAAAAATTTCCTTTCTTACCATCCACTATTGTGGAACTCCTTCCTATCCTCCGTAATATTTGTTGATTGCATCAACTTGATAAATAGCTTCTGAAGATTATCATGGAGCCAATTTGATGGGGAGCTGAGACATGGTAAATATTTCGGGATAAGAGGTTTTGGGTGATCGCATGTCTAATAATCTTCTCTCTGTTCTATCTTTTATCTATCTGTCTAATAGCTGTTCTTAATATCAAAAAAAAAGAAAAAAAGATCTTTAAAAGCATGATCATTTATCTCTTTCAACTTTTACTTGAAGGTACGAGAATTGGAAATCCAAGTTTTGATGTTTTGAAAACATCTGAAGGCCATAAGCAATCCAATATGAAGCAGCGATGGAAAGCAACCCCAATGCAAAAGCTAATTCTTGAAAATACCTTTCATTTAGGCAAAGTATGTCCAAACAAGGAGGAGATCAAATGGATAACTTCTCAACTCTCCCAACATGGAGAAGTTGTGGAGTCTAATGTTCGGAACTGGTTCCAGAATAGAAAGACGCGCGAGAAACGGAAGATGGAAACTGAATCGGCATATAATGTCAGATCTGAAGTTAAGCCGGTGGTTGAATCCTCCAATGGAAAGAAAGTTAGGTTGGAGAAAATAGATAGTGACAACATCAAGTTTCTCAGTACTGATGCTCATTTCTTTCAGACCTCAGAAGTTAAGTCTGAGATGCATGTCATAAACCGAGAGTTTGATATAGCACAGCACATGAATCTATCAATTTGCAATTCAAGTCCTTATGATCCAAGCCAAATGCCTTTCATTGAGAAAACTCAAGCAAATCCAAGTATGTAGTCTTATTTCAATAAGCTTTTACAATTTCATTGAACCAGCATTTTATGTGGCTAATCATTCTTCCAAACTTGACTTGATGAACGTAGGTAACGACTACTTGATGGGAGACATCCAAGTAATGACAGAGTTTGGTTCCCTCAACCAGCAGATTAGTGATGGTTCGTTTGGATTTGGTCCGGAAATTTACTGATCAGTCTTGACATTATATAGAGCTTTTAGTGTTTCTCTATAATTTTTGTTTTAGTTCTTTTCTCATCAACTGATGTTTGATAACGATGCTTAGGATGCATTTGGTAAGTCATTAAAAAAATATATTTTTTTTATTTTTTAAATTTTAAAAAATAAAAATCAAAAAGTAATGTTTGATAACATCATGAAAAGCAAAAAATTAAAATTAAAAAAATTAAAATAATTACTTTATATGTAAAGTAAAAATTTTTTATTTTCTAAAACTTATTTTTTTAGTTTTTTTACTTCCCCACATCTAAAAGGTCAAACCAAAAAATAAAGAGCCCGAATCCTTCTCCCTTGTCGACTTCTTTACCTTCCCACCCTCTTCTTCCTCTCTTTTCGAATATTTTTCTCTCATCGAGCTCTTCACCTGCCATCTTCAAATATTACTTTTTGCTTTATAGTAACGTAGTTACCAAACATGTTTTTTATTTTTTTTATTTTTACTTAATAATAAAAATTAAAAAAAATAAAAAATATTTTTTAAAAATTAAAAATTAAAAATCAAAAATCAAAAAGTGTAATCAAATGCACCCTTAGTTTTCAATCGAAATACTTTCCTATTTTGCAGTTTACGTTTGTTCTAATTTTATTTTAGATGTTGGTGGAGGGCAGTTTACTCAGTAATAATCAGAATTGAAGACTTCTTTCTAGTACCTCAAGTTGTGTAGCATTCACTGTGTGAAATTAAAGCTACATTTTTTTCTTCTTTTTCTTTTTATTATGAAGAAATGAAAACAACTTTCTTGAGTTTGATTTCGATATCAGAGTACTAAATTAAGCCTAGTAGACACCGGACCTTTGCCTGCGGATATTTTTCTTTTTTAAGAATCATGATTTTTTTTTTTAACCATGATGGAAGAAACGTCTCGGTAAAGACTTAACCATGCCAAAAAATGCCCCGCAAATCTCCGAAGCACCACCAAAACACAACACCAATCCAGCAATAAATATATAAGACGCAAGCTCCTACTATAATAGAAACAGAACACCACAGGGTCCCATTGGTCTAACACTCAGAAATAGACTATATCAGAACACCATCGCATCCCAAAGCAAAACCTTCTCAAGAACCACAGCTGGCAGAATTAAAGAGCCTAACATTCTAACAACAAACATTGGACACCCAAGAGAACCTAGAATAAAGACAACAACAGAAACCACTCACAAAATAAGCCTAATAATACCAGGTCATAATTAAAGATATAAAGGAAATATTATCCTCAAATCCTGATGTTCGATCAGCTGGTATGGCTATTATGCACAGGTTCCCAGTTGCTGCATGTTTGTATTAGTGCAGAAGAAAAACTAGTAACAGGTTCCTTTTTTTTTTTTAGGAAATAGCATTCAAAAAAAAAAAAAAAAGGGATTTTGTGTTTGCCATAGCTGCGGCATTTATCAAAATCTTTTCTCATGACTTATGGCTACGGATCATCATATGCCGTAGCAAAAAGAAACAAATTAAAGCAGTAAAATAGAATATCATGTTTCGATTTCAACATGCATGCACAAGGTGCTAACTACAGTGAGAACAGTGCAAAATGATCTCAAAGACAAACATCTATTTGGGAAAAAAACAAGAAACTGCTAGACTTGGATTTCCATAGACGTGCTAGAGAGGAAACATGTATGAATTTTTTATTTGCATTACTTTTAACTAAAATACTGTTATTTTGATGGATAAACAGTCAGTAACATGTATTAACACCTTAAAAGCCAATAGCACCTTGTGGGCAATTTCGTTTTGGACTTGCACACACAGTATGACAGGGATTTTCCGTGAGACGCAATTACATAAACACTTAATATCAAAAAATAAAAAATAAATGGATAATGATCATACAGTACTGCAGTTTCCCAAATAATATAAATAACATAGTATCCAAGAAATATAAAGATTTCGGAAAATAATGTTCAACATTTTAGATAACAGCAAATTTGACAAAGGTGCAAAAGACATTACTTACTCTGACATATGTTCTAGCATTATACAATTTTAGGGAAGAGAAATGATGAAGAACCTGCTACACAAATTATTTGTACAGTACACTCTCATGCCACTAGTCCAATACACTCCGATGCCAATGGTTGTGCCAACCTGACCACATACATGCTATGCTATCCCAAAATATCAAAAGGAAAAAAATAATAATCTTTTGAATTATAATATATTGAAAATTTAATAGGTGTTATGCAGACCAATGCTGGATCCATTAGGCCCTACTCGAAAGTCAAGACGTTAACAATATTGTCATATCGGTAATTCAATATATTGATCCCATCAAAGAGAAAAAAGAATCCCCTCAGCCTGTTGAATTAAAATCTCTCAAAAAAATTTAAAAAAAATGAAAAAATTAGTAAAATAATGATTTAAATCTCCTTTTCTTTTATTGATGATTATAAAACTAATATATATAGCCTCTCTTTATAATAATAAGGATACTTGTATAACTAGTAGAAATAAATATGCAAAAACTAAAATCCTAAATGAGATAGTGTTCGACTCCTACATCAATTTTGTCTTCTATTACTCTACTGAATTTTTTTTGGATTTAGAGATATGTTAGATTAAATTTTTTTTTGAAAAAAAAAAAAACCGCGACTTGATTGGTTTGTTTTGGAGCCCTAATGATGGAATTTGGACTTGATTGCTTTGGGTATTATCCCTCTGTGAGGAGGGGTGCCGCATCATAGACCTTGAGGGTATCATATGACCAAGTTAGTATATTACAAAATTTTAATATCAGAGTGCTTCTAAATATCACAAGATTTGTGAATTTAGTGTAAGCCTAACCATCCCAGGTAGTTTTGCATACAAAGTACATAAGCGGTTAATCATCTTCATTTTCTGATCCATCATTCTTTTCTGTATGACTTTCAAATCTCTTCACTTGATCAACCATTTCAGCAAGATCATTTTTGCCAGCATCCTCATAGGCATCTATAAGAGCCTTGTAACGAGATTCATTAGCCTTAATTCCCCATATTTTAGTAGGCCATAAATACGCCTTAATCCTTCATCCATTCCAGTTTTCCCATAACAACCAGCCGAAAATATGCAAGTAAAAAGGTCTGGTTTCAGTCCGTCATCTTGCATTCTCACAAACAGATTCAAGGCTTTATCAACCTCCCCTAGGAACCATATGCAGAAATTGCAAAATTATATGCAAAGGCACCGAGAGCAACCTCAGCAGAGACAAAGGCATCACAGGATTCTAGTGCAAATGCTTGAAATCCTACCAGTGAGAACAACAACGTAATTATTGCCTACCTTGCATAAGGTCTTCCCTCATTGTATGATGACTCTATCTGTACCACTGCCTCAGATGGTATTCCTCTTGTTGTGGTGTCACACCGTCTCGGTCTTCATCTTCGGTCAACATTTTTGGACATCATCCTCGGCCATCAACCGATGACTTCATCGGACTTATACAGATCCTATGGTTGAGTTCCAGCTGATGACTCTCAAGATTCTGGAAACATTGAAAATGTTACAAATGGAATCTGGATCGGTAACCTCTCTCATAAATTTCGAATGGTTACGACAAAACTCCTGCCGGTTATGGTGAAACATGGCACGCGAGTTAATGCCACAATCCTCTAGCACCCATGACGACATCATGGATTATAATTCTCCATGATGGTTACTGGTTATCAAGGTGACGTATTTCTCCTCTCCTATAAAAGGAAAACACAGAAGATCCTTTAGTAAGCTTTTTTGGAATGAGAAAAGCACTCTCTTGTCAATTCTCCCTCTCTATTCCCAGAGCTCTAACTAGTTTAAGCATTGGAGGGTCTTCCACCGAAGAATCTCCGATGACCAAACTTTTTTTGCAGGTCTCAGGAGTGTTCAGCCATCCTCAGATCACCATCGACTATTGAGCTCCATTTTGGACACGCATCGACCCTAGCTACTCCTCCTCAGCTTAGAACCTTGCAGCAATAGATTAGTATTAGAGAAAGGGTCAAGCCAACTGAAATAGGGAGAGCTATGGCAAAAACTAAAGCTCATGACAACTCTATCACTTCTCACCGACAATCCTCTTGATGAAGTGTGGGTGGTGCCGCACAAGCACCCGCTCCTCAAGGGCCTGTGCACCACCTGTGATGGTGAACCTATAACGGTTTGATGACTTGGTCTGATAGGTCCAAGCATTAACCAACTATGTTCAACACCTTCAACAAACCACCGAGCAATGACAACTAGTAACCTAATCCTCAAGTTGTGCCCTCTTGACACAACCATTGGAACCACTCCCAATCCCAGACAACAACCCCCGAAGTGCATGCTGATCTGTACCGACCAATTGGCGGCCACCTTCTCACTAGGATTCCTGGCATGAAGAACGATGTCGGAGCTCCCTAGCATCCTTCGGGGGAGATTCAACCCCGGGCTACTCTTCCCTCTCCAAAAAATCTCATAAGGAGGAGGACCTCGAGCAAAGGGTCCAAAAGATTGAATGCCGTTTGGACGAGGTGCAAATAGATAGCTAGAGGATTGATGATGTAGTGATTAGCTTCATTTCTCGGCCACCTTTCTCTCGCTATATTTTTTAGGAACTGATCCTGGATCAATTCAAGATGCTGCAAGTAGAGCCATACAATAGCTCTACTGATCCTCTAAATCACCTGAAGGGCTATAAGGCCCTCATGATGCTTCAGGGCATCTCGGACACCCTCCTCTACCTCACCTTCTCAGCAACCTTAAAGAAGATGATGCAAATTTGGTACTTCAGACTTCAACTAGAGTTTATTTACTCTTTTAAGCAACTTGGATGATAGTTCGTTGCTCACTTTGGCAATAACCATATTCAACCTAGAAAATTGGATAGCCTCTTTTCAATTCATCGAGAAGAAGGCAAATCCTTGGGTGACTATGTGGCATGTTTTAATGCGGCCACATTAAAAGTGCATAATTTTGACGAAGCAGTTGCCATGTCAGTACTGAAGCAAGGCCTCCGCAATGAGCACCTCATCTACTCCCTCAATAAGACATTTTAATGGACTATGCCAACCTTCTAGCACGGGCTTGGAAGTATGTGAAAGCTGAATAAGATCGAGTCACATGCAGGCAGGAGGGAGGTTGGGCTCCCAACAAAAAGCATGGAAGGGAGGACACACACGAACATTCTGATGGAGAGTCCTTTCGACTCACAAAGGCCCCTTGATCAAGGAGTCCACCTCGATGCTTCAACAACTATGCTTCATTGACCATCCCTCGAGCCTAAATTTTGATGGAAATCAAGGCCAAGGGTACCTTCACCGACCTCTGCCAATGAAGTCTCTATTCATAAGGAGGAACAAGCAAAAGTATTGCTGCTTCCATCATGGCCACGATCATGATACTGAGGACTACCTCCAGTTCAAGGATGAGATCGAGGCTCTCATTTGATGAGGCTACCTCGGTAAATATGTCTGAGAGTATCAAGATCAAGCTCCTGAAGAATCATCTTGACACTGTCCAATGAGAAGAACAATAATAATTGACCAACAACGAGCATCATTAATGCGATCTCGGGCCTTAGAGGCGATAAGAGGTTAGAAGATCAAGTTGAAGGCTCAAAGAAGTAGAAGATCGAGAGATGATTTCTTTTTCTAATGAGGATGTTGGAAGAGTTCAAACTCTTCATGATGATACTGTCATTATGTCAATGACAATAGCTAATTATGATGTAACAAGAATCCTTATAGATAATAAAAGCTCTACAAACATATTATTTTACGATGCATTCTAACAAAAGAGATTGTTGACTTATCAGTTAAAGAGAGTTAATACCTCATTGGTCAAATTCTCAGGAGACTCTGTAGCAGTTGAAGGGGAAATTACTCTACTTGTGACCACAGGGTTAGAGCCTCAACAAAGGACCATTCAACTTACTTTCCTCGTCATCCATGTGCTTTCAGCCTACAATGCGATTTTCGATCGATCGGGACTAAATGCGCTCCAAGCAATCATTTTTACATACCACTTGCGATCAACTTCCCAACTTGAAATAGGATAGGGAAAATCTGAGGAGACCAAATGCTTGCTCGATAATATTTTCTTGTGACTATCAAAGGGAAGAAACCAATGGAGGCCCTATCGATCGAAGATCATAGAGAAGTATCAGAGAAATCTCGAAGAGAGCCAGCCAAGCAACTCATCATGATCCCCTTCATAGATGACCCAACCCACACCATTTGGATTGGCTCTCAGCCGACACCCAACCACAAGGATCAAATGATGATGTTTCTATAGGCTAACAAGGACATCTTTGCCTGGTTGGCATCGAACATGTTAGAAATTTTCTCTAACATAATTGTCTATAAATTGAATATGGACCCAAGGCACTGATCAATAAGATAGATGAAGAGAAGCTTCATCTCGAAGTGACAACAAGCCATCAAAGAGGAAGTGGGCAAGCTTATAATGGTAGGATTCATACAAGAAGCTCATTATCTTGAGTGGATTTCAAATATCATGACGGTCAAGAAAGCTAATGGTAAATGGAGGATCTGAATCGATTATACCGACCTCAATAAAGCATATCTGAAAGATAGCTTTCTACTTTCGAGGATTGATCAACTCATAGATGCTAGCTCAAGACATCAGTTATTCAGCTTTATGGATGTCTTTTCGAGATATAACTAGATTCAGATAATACCTGAAGATGAGGAAAAGATCGTATTCATAACTGATAAAGATTTGTATTGTTATAAAATGATGCATTTGAGATTAAAAAATATAGGAGCTATAGGAAAATGGGTCCCAAGCCAATCATTAACCTGTTGACGGTTGTGCTATTTGATGTAATTGTATATGAATTAATAAAATATTTATTGGAGCATGATCCCGGCTCCTCCCACGGACCTTGGGTGTAGCAGAACCAGTAATGAACAAATCTGGAGACTTCTGGACTCGATTGAAGGCCCTTGACGAAATCAGCCTGGTTGCTGTCTTCTTCGTCAGCTTTTCGTTCCAGATGAAGAACACCTATGAGATCACCTCTAAAAAATCCAAGATCTGGTATCCAACCAGATCAGGCCTGGACCGAGGTCTTCTAATTCATATATCTCAAATTGGAGCATTATAGATAGGGAAGAAGGTGGATGGAGACAGACCTTGCAGATCTGTCCTGCTGCAGCCTTTCCTGTAGATCTGTTGATGGAGATCTCACCCGCACCTCAAACGACCTCAGATCAACTCTAGATCTGAGAGAAACTTGTACCAACCTCTTCTCAAGAGATTTCAAGTCCTGGACCTGATGCTTGGGTGGCTACAAGAGAGGGAGAGCAGATCTGGTTGGCGGCACAAAGGGGGAGGATGTAGCGCCTCCCCTTGGTTTTCCTGCCTTTTATGGACCTGGCGGCAAGAACCCTAGGGTTTCTTGCTTCTGGGGCATGGAGAATTTCTGGAGAGAGAGGGAGAAGAGAGAGAGAGAGAGATTTGGAAGAAATAATTTCTGTATTCTTTGGCTTGATCAAACCTATACAGTACATGTATATATAAACACAGAGTCAAGTGACCCAAACCCAAAACTCCCTTGACCAACTCTATGGGAGATTAGGTTAACCCAAGCCTATGTACACCCATGACTCGATCTAATCTCACCTATTCTAGACCCAGACCTGGCCCATAAAGAGTTGGTCCCTTGAGGCCTACATAATCTAGACCTTAAGAACCCGAAAGGCCCACAACCTTTCAACCTAGGGCCCAACTAGCCCTAGAGCCTCCATGAAGTCCTCATGAATGATGGACCTTGACCTTAGCCTTGATCTCCTGGGCCTTAGGCACACCACCTGGATCACAACAATCTCCACCTTGGTATCTCAAGGCCTCAACCAGCTCCACTCTGTCCATCAGCCGCATCAGCTCAACACATCTCTGAAAGCTGTCCCGTGGAAGTATCTTTGTAAGTGCATCAGCTAGGTTCTCCTTGGTGTGTACCTTTACCAGCTCCATCTCGCCATCCTCCACAAACTCCCTGATCTGATGATATCGAATATCGATGTGCTTTGTCCTTGCATGATAGACTGAGTTTTGTGCTAGTAGAAGTATACTCTGGCTGTCACAGTGCACTCTAATGGCCTCCTGAGTAAGGCCCATCTCCATCAACAAATTCTTCAACCAAATTACCTCCTTAGCTGCTTCTGTCAGCCCGATGTACTCCACCTCTATAGTGGATAGGGCCATGATAGGCTACAGACTCGATCTCCAAAAAATAGGACCTCCATACAGGCTAAAGATGAAGCTTATCGTAGACCTCTGGGTATCCACATCTCCACCGAAGTCTGCATCTACATAACCGCCAATCAGCCCCTGAGCCTCCCTGGACATGTCAGAGTGTCCCACTGCACCTCCTCGCTATCCATAGCAGATGCCAACTCCAACTGATCCCGCTAGGTATCTGAATATCCACTTCAGAGCTCTCCAGTGCTCCCTGCCAGGCTACGCCATGAACCTGCTAACCTGACTCACTGCATGAGCGATGTCTGGCCTACAACAGACCATCACATACATCAAGCTCCCAACTCCTGAAGCATAAGGAACCATCTCCATCTCCTGAGCCTCCACCTCAGTCTGTGGCGCCATGGTCTTCGAGAGTCTGAAGTGACCGGCAAGTGGCAGCTCCACCGACTTTGCTCCCTTCATCCTGAACCTCTCTAAGACCTTCTGTATGTAGCCCCTCTGAGATAGATGCATCACCCTTCGGGCTCGATCTCTGAAAATCTCCATGCCTAGGATCTTCCTTGCAGGGCCCAAATCCTTCATCTCAAACTCCCGAGATAAGGATGCCTTCAGATCCTGCACAACCTTCCTACTCTTGCATGCTATAAACATGTCATCCACATACAAGAGTAGGAACACCCTAGAACCATCCTTAAGAGACTGAACATAAACACAGGGATCAAACTCGCACCTGAAAAGTCCAATGCTGCGCACATAGGAGTCGAACCGCTTGTACCATTGCCTCAGTGACTGCTTCAGCCCATACAGCGACTTCTGCAACAGACAAACCTTTCCCTCTGATCCTGGATCCTTGAAACCGAGTGGCTGCTCCATGTAAATCCTCTCCTCCAAATGCCCATGGAGGAATGCTGTCTTGACATCCATCTGCTCCAGCTCTAAATCCTGAGCTGCTACAATACTCAGCAATACTCTGATGGAAGTATGTCTGACGATGGGAGAGAAGACCTCGCTGAAGTCGATGCCTTCCTTCTGAGAGTATCCCTTGGCCACTAACCTTGCCTTGAATCAGATACCTCCCTGCTCTGAAGGCCCTTCCTTGAGACTGTAGACCCATTTGCAGCCAATGGGCCTCTTCCCCTGTGGCAACTGCACCAATCGCCACGTCTGGTTCTTGTAGAGAGACTGCATCTCCTCGGACATCATCTGGACCCACCGCTCTCTGTCCTGGCTCTCAATAGCCTCCTGATATGTATATGGATCTCCATTCGCTATCACCAGGGCATATGACAGCATCTCCTTGAAGCCATATCGGTTCGGTTGCCTGATGGTCCTCTTGGACTTGTGTAGGGCAACATCGATATCAGTCCTCAGTCCAGCTCGCTCCTGCTGGACCTCTCCGCCTCGATCATTCATTCGAGTCCTCTCCACCTGTGGAGACACCTTAGATAGGTTCTCCACCTGAATGTCATATCCTCCCGTAGTACCTACAAGAGGCAAAATCAAAGAGGTAAGTTGTCCAGCAGCACCCTGCTGGACCTCCTCCTATTCCTGCTGCTCTTCCATGCCTGCTCGCCTCTGTAGGACTAACTCCTCATCAAAAGTCACATCCTGACTAATGATAACCTTCTTTTCCAAGGGATCCCATAGCCTGTATCCCTTGACTCCTCGCGGATAGCCTAGAAACACCATCTTGCATGATCTGGCGTCAGCTTGCTCTGCTCACCAGCTCCAATGTGCACATAGGCCGTGCACCCAAATACCCATAGATGGCCCAACCCAACTGTCCTCCCAAACCACACCTCCTCTGGAAGCCTGCCATCCAACCTGGTGTGAGGTGATCGATTGATCAAGTAACCCGCTATGTCAACTGTGTCAACCCAAAACACCTTTGGAAGTCCTGCCTGCAGCCTCATGCATCGTGCCTTTTCCAGAAGTAATCTGTTCATCCTCTCGGCCACCCCATTCTACTGTGGAGTCCCCTTAACTGAGAAGTATCTCCTGATCCCACACTCCTCACAGTAGTCCTGAAACTCTTTGCTGGTGTACTCCCCACCATTGTCTGATCTCAGACACTTCACGCTCCTCCCCTACTCCTTCTCCACCTCAGCTCTCCAGATCTTGAACTTGGTGAAGACCTCTGACTTCTCTCTCATGAAGTAAATCCAGAGTTTTCTTGAGAAATCATCAATCAGGGTCATGAAGTATTTGGCCCCATTCCTAGCTAAAACTAGGGCTGGTCCCCACACATTCGTGTGTACTAACTCTAGAGGGGCTGCACTGCGGGCTGTACTGATGTTGAACTGAACTCTCCTCTGCTTTCCCATCTGGCAAGGCTCACAGATCTCCCCTGTAGCACCATCCTCCAGATCAGAGATGAGTCCTCTCCTGCTCAACTCCCTCAGCCCCTTGTCACCCATGTGGCCTAGGCAGTAGTGCCACATCCTGTAAGCCCCCTGCTGGTCCTGTACTGCAGCTGCTGCATCAGACTCTTCAATCACCACAGATCCCTCCATGCGATAGAGGTTATTGTCCAACCTCCTGCCTCTCATCACTACCATAGCTCCATTGGAGATGTTCAGTACTCCACTTCTAGCCCTACTGCTGAAGCATATCCACTGTGCTCCAAGTAGCCTAGTGACACCAGATTCTTTTCCATCTCCGGGATGTGCTTTACATTTATCAATATCCTCACAATCCCATCAAACATCCTCACCCTGACTGTCCCCATCCCAGCTACTTTGCAAGGATGATTGTCACCTAGAGTCACTGATCCCTCATCTATCTTGGTGTATGTCGCAAATCAAGACCTGTGTGGTGTGTAGTGATGTGAGCACGCAGAGTCTAGTGTCCACTCCTCTATGTAATGCCTATGACCATCTGATACCACAAGTAGATCATCCTCCACCTGCTGCCCAGCAACTGCACTCACTGATTCTGAGCCACTTCTTTCTTCCTTCTTGCTCTTCCATAGTGGACATTCTCGCTTGAAGTGCCCGAACTCGTTGCACTTGAAGCATTTCACCTCTTTCTTTCCCTTCCTGGACTTGGACCACCCACTGGACTTGCTTCTACCTCTACCTCTATCTGTCCTCTCCCCTACTGCCAAACCCTCCTGGAGAGCCTGATCTCTGGTCAACTTTTTCCTTTGCTCATTAGACCTCAACACCGAGACCATGTCCTCATATTCCAGAGTCTTCTTGCCGTAGAGCAGTGTAGTCATCAAAGAGTCATATGATCCTGGCAGTGAATACAAAAGCAACAGAGACTTGTCCTCCTCATCCAGCTTCACCCCGATATTCATCAACTCCGTGCACAACTGGTCGAACCTCTGAATGTGGCCAATCACATCAGATCCCTCCTGCATTCGAAGACTGTACAACCTCTTCTTCAGTATCAGCTTGTTGCACATAATCTTCTCCATATACATGGTGTGCAACTTCGACCAAAGGCCCTTCGGGGTCTTTTCTTCCAGCACCGAATACAATGCCGCATCCGCCAAACATCCTCTGATCATCGAGCATACTTTATTCTCCAATGATGCCCACTGTCTATCTGTCATTCCCTCAGGCTTCTCATCCAAAGCCTGATCCAGATCTGCTTGCCCCAGAAGATCCTCCACCCGAATTTTCCACATGAAAAAATTTTTCTTGCCATCAAACATCATGACATCGATCTTCATGTTGCTGCCCATGACTGGATCCAAGCCAAACAAGTAATATAAAATCAAAAAGTGTAGAATATACCTTGATGGTACCTTACTGAAAATTTTCAGCACTTGGGATCTTCAACTTTTCGCACTTGAAACCGCATCCTCACCATCGTGGCTCTGATACCAACTATTGAAGCATGATCCCAGCTCCTCCCACAGACCTTGGGTGCAGCAAAACCAGCAACGAACAAATCTGGAGACTTCTAGACTCGATTGAAGGTCCTTGATGAAATCAGCCTGGTTGCTGTCTTCTTCATCAGCCTTTCGTTCCAGATGAAGAACACCTTTGAGATCACCTCTAAAAAATTCAAGATCAGGTACCCAACCAGATCAGGCCTAGACCGAGGTCTTCCAATTTATAGATCTTAAATCAGGGCATTCTAGATAGGGAAGAAGATGGATGGAGACAGACCTTGCAGATCTATCCTGCTGCAGCCTTTCCTGTAGATCTGTTGATGGAGATCTCACCCGTGCCTCAAACGACCTCAGATCAACTTCAGATCTGAGAGAAACTTGTACCAACCTCTTCTCAAGAGATTTCAGATCCTGAACTTGATGCTTGGGTGGCTGCAAGAGAGGGAGAGCAGATCTGGTTGGCGGCACAAAGGGGGAGGAGGTAGCGTCTCCCCTTGGTTTTCCTGCCTTTTATGGACCTGGCGGCAAGAACCCTAGGGTTTCTTGCTCCTGGGACATGGAGAATTGCCGGAGAGAGAGGGAGAAGAGAGAGAGAGACTTGGAAGAAATGATTTCTATATTTCTTGGCTTGATCAAACCTATACAGTACATGTATATATAAACACAGAGTCAAGTGACCCAAACCCAAAACTCCCTTGACCAACTCTATGGGAGATTAGATTAACCCAAGCCCATGTACACCCAGAACTCGACCTAATCTCACCTATCCTAGGCTCAGACCTGGTCCACAAAGAGTTGGTCCCTTGAGGTCCACATAACCTAGACCTCAAGAACCCGAAAGGCCCACAGCCTTTCAACCTAGGGCTCAACTAGCCCTAGAGCCTCCATGAAGCCCTCATGAATGATAAACCTTGACCTTAGCCTTGATCCCCTGGGCCTTGGGCACACCACCTAGATCACAACAATATTTATTTGATATTTTTTATCATAAGCTTGTACATCTTCTATATCGAACTTCTATGTTATGATGAAAGTCCTTAGTGTTGGAAATAGTATCCCAAAGCCAATCGTTAGTCTGTTGACAGTTATACTCTTTTTTATATTAGTATATAAATTATAAATAAATAAAAATTATTTTAATATTTTTATCACAAATTATTTTATCTTCTAATGAACTCCTGTGTTGGGGTGAAGTCCTTAGGACTATTTAGACTCGACAAAAGAAGATTTATCGTTTAGTCCTTAAACCTATTCGTGACCAAATGATATGTTGTTACCAAGGATAACAATGTTTATCAAGCATAGATCAATGTGTGCCATATAGGTTGGTTATCCTCTTAACCAAAGAGTGTGGAGACACTGGTATGGCATACAGGTGAGATGTAAGGATACATCTGCACTGAACATGATCGATTTCGGAGCTATTTTTACTGTCAAGATTTACTCCGATGGGATATGGGTATAACTGTCCCTCCAACCTGAGACCTCCATGGTGACTTGCAAGCAACTCATTGTACTTAGGCACTGGACTGCCTGAATTTCTAATTCAGTGATGGAAGGCTGCTGGGTGTAGTCAAGTACTTGACTTGTCGGTGCGTGTGTCAAGATGGGATTGACCACTCCAGTTTAGGAGCTGTGTACAGTCATATTTTAATTTAGTAAAATCTTGGCTAGAGTAGTCCTAGTGAGGAGTCACAGGACTGTTTGAGTTGAGCACGATTCGAATGATCTAATCAGGGTTGACAGTTTAACTCTGAGTCATCCTAAATACAGGGGTCAAAAGGGATGAATTATACAGTAACCATATTCACATAGGTTCTCAGTGTTGCAATTGTGACTATTCGATCTATCCAGATGTCGGGTACCATTGCTAGATAGTCACTTCGATTAGTACAAAAATTGGTTCCTGTGCTACCGGCTTAGGTTCGAATCTGTGGGGTCACACACATTAGAGGTTCTTATCTGATCTGATGACTGATGAAGAGTCCTAATACTCGTAGACTATGAGTCCTATGTGTCTAGGACTCTGTGATCAAGAATCAAGATTCTTTAATCATGAGTACCACACATTTTGGGTACCGAGGTCAAGAGTCCCACTGATTTGGGACTCTTCGATCAAGGTTTCATATCGATTGACTTTGATACCCGATTGCCCATCGAATTTAGACTCAATATTTATGAGAGATTTAATTAGTAATTTGATCACTAATTAACTCAATTTGATTGAGTAATTATTTTTGGATCAAGTTCAATTGAATTGGATTCAGTTGGATTTGACCCGATTAGGTTAAGTGTTGACCTAATCGCTAAGGTGTTTTAGTCCCTGATCTGATCAAAGATTGGACTTAGTCAATTTCTGATTTGATTAAAATTTTATTAAGCCTAATTAAGCCTAATTATATTAGGTTTAATTTAGTCTAATTGTGTCTAACCTATTTTAAATAAGGTTGGTTCAATTGGATTTCAAACCACCTTGATTTCTCTCCCTACGCCACCTCACTCATCTGCGCCCATTTGAATTCACGAGAAACAACTTCTCATGAATTTTCTCCCATGTAGAAGCCATCCCATGCCCCTTCTTTGTGTGCCATTTTGAATGGATAAGGATGAGATTGGTTGGCCATTCAAATTCAAAAGATATTTGAATTCGAATGGATAACAAATCTCTACGCCCACCTTTTATCTTGTGCGCCACTTCTTCCACATGAGAAATGGTTTCTCGTGAAAATTATCCACGCATAAGAGAGCCCACGCCCTTCTCTTGTCACACCCAGAGAGGATAAGGATGGGTTATTTTGCATTTGAATTCAAATTCGATTTGAATTCAAATGAGCAACCACTTATCTTTATCCTCTCACGCGGTAAAAACACTGCAAAGACGCGGTCTTGCATCGTTTTAAAAAAAAGATAAGATAGGGCATGCATAGATGACATCTCAGAGAGAAGGAGGTGTGAGAGAGCTTTCCTACATGAGAAAAGAAAAGAAAAGGAGAGAAAAGAAAGAAACAAGTGGACGCAAGTTTTTTCGGAGTGTACCCTAGGGTTTTGGCTTAGGGTTCGGGAAGTGAGAACGTGAGCTACGAGTATCGTGAGCCCACCAAACTTTAGGAAGAGCATCATCAATCTCTCAAGTGCATCTGTTGATGATTCAGAGTGTCTGAGGAGTCGACAGATCAAGCTCAAAGGAGTTCGATCAACATCGGCCATCAAAAGGGTTCAGCAATGAACTAGCATTCGTGAGGAGCTAATCAGACCGAAAGCTTCGTGTGGATGATCCATAGAGGCCAGATACACTGTGTGGTTGTGTTGCGATAATCAGACCCTCCCGACGGTGATCAGATTGCGACGATCAACTACCCGCACAAAGGTAATGTGTTCTGAACATATAACAGTAAATTATTTACTGTAGAAGTTTGAATTTTAAATTTAAATACATATTATATATATATATATCATATTTAGATCCTTGTGTAAGATTTATACATATTAATTAATTAGATTAATTAATAATTTTTATGATAAAATAATGATTTTGAAAAAGTTTTAAAATTATCGTTTTACCCCTGCACTAAAATTCACTTCAAATGGTATCAGAGCGGGTTCTAAAATATGATATATATATTTGCATGCATAGATTAAGTTGTAATCTAAAAGTTTAAATTTAAAATTTAAAATTTAAATTTTGAAATTTATTTGAAATTCAAAATTTGAATTTTGAATTTTGAAATTTAAAATTTGAAATTTAAAATTCAAAAATTTAAAATTCAAAATTTAAAATTTAAAATTTGGTTGAAATTTTAAATTTGAAATTCAAAATTTAAAATTTAAAATTTGAAATTCAAAAATTTGAAATTTAAAATTTAAAATTTATTTGAAATTTAAAATTTAAAATTTAAAATTTAAAATTTAAAATTTAAAATTTGAAATTTAAATTTTAAAATTGATATATTTAGATATACTTGATCCAAGTAGAAAGTAGTCTAATTGGGTTGGTTGCCATGGTCATTTGGTCATAGAAAAAAAGTAGGGTTTAAAGGCCCTCTCCTCCCATTCGATGGGGTTCTCCTATGACGGTAGGGGTACTGCTATAATTATATCCCATGAAGATGAAGTAGCGAAAGAACTTAATTGTAAAGGTTCAATTATAAAATTTATCATGAATGTGTTAGATTAGATCTAAAGGAATATTCATGATTTATTTTGATTGAGTTATTTTCTATTATGTAATTAGCAATAGGATTGCTGTTTATGAAATGTGCTGATCTATTTGTGAAATGAGTTAACATATTTGGTGAACAGAAAATAAAACCTTTCAAATTTAAAAATTATTTTTGAAATACCAAACCTTGATCCATCAGTCCAAATACTTAATTAAAAGAATTAAGTGTTGTCAAGTTGGTCTAGAATTGTGAATTAAGATCTAAGATAATTACATAAACTTGTGAGTGAATGGGTTAGATGGATCAGGTCCATAATTGGGTTAGACCTAAGGTTAGCTTAAAGAAATAGACTAAATTAGAGTAATTGATCAAATCTAATCAAAAGTTGAATTAGATTAGGTCAATGACACTCTAGACTCAACTCCAATAGTTGTAGTTGAATGGGTCCATGTCTTTAACTAGACCAAGATGGAATTAATTCATGGCTATGCGGTGGAACCTTATTTACTAAGTTGATCAAATTAAAATTAATGAACCGGTTGGTATCTAAGGTAAGTTTGGCAGTTTGACCAGTGGTTCTTAAGTGGGAGCTACTCGCATTGATTCGATCTCTGATGAGTTAATGGCATATCCCCACCACTGATCTCATTTACCTGGCCAACCTGGTGAGTTAGGTTTTGATTAGATCACTTGGTGATTAGGGCTCACCCATGTCATTAGGTAAATCAGTGTGACTGATTTAGGTGCTCCTAATGCTGGCTTTAATTAAATCTTTTTTAATCTGACTTGGTGAAGTCAGTGGGAGGATTGAAATTGGCTGGTTAACTTTTTCTCTTCTATCCTTTAATAAAATCCTCAAAAATTATTAGGTCCCTAAAATGATTAAGTTATAGTGATAACTAAGTCATAGCCTCCCATTAAGTGAGTGATAATGAGTCCATTAGTTTAATAATCACTGGAGGCCTAAAGGCCTGGTGGTTATTGACTAATGGAATTATCATTCATAATATGATCATTTGGTTGAGTCTTTTTGATGGTGGTCAGGTTGGCCGGCCAAAGTCGGACCTAATCATTTATTGATCCGATTCACCAAATAAAGTCATGTTAATGGTTGGACCTAACCAGATCTTTTCAGTGGAGGCCAAAGCCTACTGATTAGGTTCTGGGGCAAAATTAATTACTAGAAGTTGTTTAGAGAAACAACTGGTTATGAACTTACCCATAGATGCACATGGGTTGACCAATCAAAGTTGGGCTCGTGTGTGGTCTGTGTGGATTATAGTACCCACTGAGGAATTAAAGTAATTCCTCGAATTGGAAGTTGAGGCTACCAGTTCATAAAAATACTGAGAGAAATTTTAGACTAAAGTCCAAGTCTTTAGTATTAATAATTTATATACTAATAAAGGTCTGATTTTCCTTTATGCAGCTATGGCCACTACCCTGTCGCTCTGATCATTATTAGATAATGACAAGCTCATGGGATCTAATTTCGATAGCTGGTATCAAAAATTGAAAATCGTCTTTGAGCATGAACGGATCCTTTATGTAGTAACGGATCCGGCACCTGAGGAGCTAGCCCTGAACACTAGAGGGACAGTCTGAGATACTTACCAGAAGTGGCTCAACGACCGCACCACCGTTCGGTACATAATGCTGGCGGCAATGAATGATGAGTTCAACCGTAGGTTCGAGAATGCCCAACCGCAGGAGATGCTTCAAATGTTGAACGACTCCTTTGGCACACCTGACGACTTTGAAAGGCACAAAACTAGTTGTACCATTTTTAATGCTCGGATGAGGGATGGGGCCTCAGTCATCGATCATGTATTGTACATGATCGAAATGATTGAGCACCTAAGTAAACTGGGCTTTTCCTTGCACGAGCAGCTCGGTAAGGATGCGATCCTTAATTCTTTGCCCAAGTCCTTCCTCCCCTTTCTTACTCATTTTCGGATGACAAAGCCTGTAGTAAACTACCACGGCTTGTTGGGGTTGCTGCAGAATTTTGAGAAGGACCACCAGCTCCAAAAGGAGTCGGTGAATGTTGTGGGAGGGTCTTCTTCTGGATGTCGACCCATTAAGAAAGGGAAGAAGAACAAGAAGAAGAAGAACAAGAAGGTGCAGCCGCATGCTGGGACGTCTATACAAGGTCAGACCAAGAAGTGCAAGCCTGACCAGAGCCAGACGGAGTGCTTCTTTTACAAGAAGCAGGGGCACTGAAAGAGGAACTATCCTCTATACATTGCCTCCCTGGACCCGAACAGGCCGAAGAAGAAGCAAGGTAATTATATGATAACACCTTGCAACTTTTCTATTTGTGATACTACTGCCTGGGTATTGGATACCGGAAGCCCTTATCATATTTGTAATTTGATGCAGGGTCTGCAGGTTAGTAGGAGATTTGATGAAGGCGAGAGGTTTCTGAACGTTGGAGATGGAAGCAAAGTTCTAGTTCTAGCTTTAGGAATCATGAACCTTGTAATCAATTCTTGTAATATAATTCTGAGTGAATGTCACTATTGTCCAAGCTTTTTATTAAATATTATTTCTGTAGGCTTTTTGGCTATGTACGGTTATAAATTTTTAATAAAAGGAAATATTTACAATATCATTTTGAATGGTGTTACAATATTTGTTGGACAACTAAATAATGGAATTTACTTACTATCACAGCTTGTTAATGTGGTTCAAACCTCCGATAAACGTCCTAGAATAGATAATGTATCAGAAGTCTATCTTTGGCACTGTAGGCTAGGTCATATTAATAAGAACCGGATAAACAGGTTGGCTCAAGAAGGAATTCTTGAAGTTGGTGATTGTGAATCACTTCCAACCTGTGAGTCATGTCTTCTTGGAAAGATGACCAAGTCACCTTTTATTGGAAAAGGTGAGCGAGCCAGTGAACTCTTAGGTCTGGTACATTCTGATGTATGTGGACCCATGAGCTCAAGTGTAAGAGGTGGATATTTCTACTTCATAACTTTCACAGATGACCTATCGAGGTATGGGTATGTCTACTTAATGAAGCATAAGTCGGAGTCGTTTGAAATGTTCAAACTATTCCGAAATGAGGTAGAAAAACAAACTGAAAAGTGTATTAAAACTCTTCGATTTGATCGAAGAGGTGAATACCTTTCCAATGAGTTTCTGACATATCTTGAGGAGAATGAGATTCTCTCTCAGTGGACTTCTCCTGGAACACCACAGCATAATGGTGTGTCTAAAAGGAGGAATCGGACCTTGTTGGACATGGTTCAATCCATGATAGGGTTTGCTGGTCTGCCAATCTTCCTCTGGGGATATGCACTCGAATCGGTTTGTTACCTTCTAAATAGGATTCCGAGTAAGTCTGTAACCAAAACGCCATATGAGATATGGATAAGACGTAAGCCAGTACCCTCACACTTTAGGATTTGGAGGTGTCCGACTTATGTTAAACGTTTAATTACGGACAAGCTTGGACCTAGATCTGACAAGTGTTATTTCATAGGGTACCCAAAAGAGATCAAAGGGTACTATTTCTACCTAGCTGATGAGAAAAAAGTGTTTGTCAGTCTTAAGGCAATCTTTTTGGAAAAAGAGTTTCTTGGTGAAGGGACTGTTGCCTCTAAGGTCGAACTTGAGGAAGTTCGACAGGTAGAAAAACTGACGCAAGTAGCTGAACCTGAACTGGATTTGGTTAGATCAGATCTGGAGCCCATTGTTAATGCACCTTTAAGGCGGTCTGATAGAGTACCACATCAATCGGACAGATACTATGGTTTCTTGGTTCGGGACAGCGATCTTGTCGAATTTGATGAAAATGATGAGGATCCGATCACCTACATGGATGCAATGCAGAGACCTGACTCTGAGAAATGGCTAGAGGCTATGAAATTCGAAATGGAGTCCATGAAGGTCAATGATGTGTGGATATTGGTTGACCCACCCGAAGGAGTAAAACCCATAGGGTGTAAGTGGATCTTCAAGAGGAAGAGGGGCGCAGATGGAAAGGTGAAGATTTATAAAGCCCGTCTGGTTGCCAAGGGATATTGTCAACGTTATGGTATAGACTATGACCAGATATTTTCTTCTGTGGCAATGCTCAAATCCATTCAGATTATGCTTGCAATAGCTGCCTATCTGGACTATGAAATCTGGCAGATGGATGTGAAGACAGCTTTCCTAAATGGAGAGCTGAACGAAGAGGTATATATGATACAACCTGAAGGGTTCACATCCACAGATGAGTCTAAGGTATGCAGGCTATAGAGGTCTATTTATGGACTTAAGCAAGCATCCCGGAGTTGGAACATACATTTTGATAGGACGATCAAGATGTATGGCTTCGTTAAGAACGGAGAAGAGCCCTGCATTTATAAGTGGGCTAATGGTCCAGTAGTGATATTTCTTGTATTGTATGTAGATGACATTCTCTTAATCAGAAATGATGTCCCTACATTACAGGGAATAAAGATTTGGCTGTCGTCACAATTCTCCATGAAGGATCTGGGAGAAGCTTCCTACATCCTAGGGATGAGGATCTATAGGGATAGATCTAAAAGGTTGCTTGGCTTATCCCAGTCCATGTACATTGATACTATGCTGAAAAGGTTCAGCATGGAGAATTCCAAGAAAGGCTATCTACCGATAGGCCATAGAATTTCTCTCTCAAAGAGGGATTGTCCGACAACACCTCAAGAGAGAGAGCGTATGAGTAAAATTTTATATGCTTCGATAGTAGAATCTATCATGTACACCATGACATGTACACGACCAGATGTGGCATACTCATTAGGGGTAGTGAGTAGATACCAATCTGATCCAGGGGAGAATCACTAGAAGATTGTTAAAACCATCCTGAAGTATTTGAAAAATACTAAAGACCAGTGGCTTCTTTTCGGTGAATCAGATTTGAGACTTATAGGGTTTAAAGACTCTAGTTTCCAGTCTGATCATGATGACAGCAAGAGTATGTCGGGATTTATTTTTACCCTTAATGGTCGGGCTGTCTGTTGGAAGAGTTTCAAACAGCACACAGTGGCTGATTCAGTTTGCGAGGCAGAGTATGTCACTGCATCAGATGCTGCCAAAGAAGAGGTGTGGCTGAAAAAATTCATCATCGAGCTTGGAGTAGCACCCTCCCTTGTAGGTCCAGTTCTGCTCTACTGTGACAGCTCTGGAGCCATTGCTCAGGTGAAGGAACCGAAGGCGCACTAGCGGACGAAGCATATTCTACGTCGCTACCATCTCATCCGAAAAATTATAGATCGAGGTGACGTCGACCTTCAGAAGATCGACGGAAAGGAGAACCTGACCGACCCATTCACTAAAGCCATTATAGTGAGGGAGTTCGATGACTTCAAATCGAAGATGGGTATTAGATACTGCACCGATTGGCTTTAGGCCAAGTGGGAGATTATTAAGAATAGTATCCCAAAGTCAATCATCAGTCTGTTGATGGTTGTGCTCCTTTTTGTATTAGTATATAAATTATAAATAAATAAAAATTATTTTGATATTTTCATCACAAATTGTTTCATCTTCTAATGAATTTCTGTGTTGTGGTGAAGTCCTTAGGATTATTTAGATTCAACAAAGAAGGATTTGTCGTTTAGTTCTTAAACCTGTTCACGACCAAATAATACATTATTACCAAGGACAACAATGTTTATCAAGCATAGGTCAATGTGTGCCATATAGATTGGTTGTCCTCTTAACCAAAGAGTGTGGAGACACTGGTATAGTATACAGGTGAGATATAAGGGTACATCTGCACTGAACGTGACCAATTTCGGAGCTATTTCTGCTGTTAAGATTTGCTCCGATGGGATATGAGTATAACTATCCCTCTGACCTGAGACCTCCATGGTGACTTGCAAGCAACTCACTGCACTTAGGCACTGGACTATCTGAATTTCTAATTCAGTGATGGAAGGTTGTTGGGTGTAGTCAAGTACTTGACTTGTTGGTGCGTGTGTCAAGATGGGATTGACCACTACAGTTCAGGAGCTGTGTATAATCATATTTTAATTTAGCAAAACTTTGGCCAGGGTAGTCCTAATGAGGAGTCATAGGACTGTTTGAGTTGAGCATGATTCGAATGATCTAATCAGGGTTGACAGTTTAATCCTGAGTCATCCTAAACACAGGGGTCAAAAGAGATGAATTATACAGTAACCATATTCGCATAGGTTCTGAGTGTTGCGATTGTGACTATTCGACCTATCCAGATATCGGATACCATTGCTAGATGGTTACTTTGATTAGTGCAGAAATTGGTTCCTGTGCTACCGGCTTAGGTTCGAACCTGCGGGGTCACACACATTAGAGGTTCCTATCTGATCTGATGGCTGATGAAGAGTTCTAATGCTCGTGGACTATGAGTCCTATGTGTCTGAGACTCTGTGATAAAAAATCAGGATTCTTTGATCACAAGTACCATATATTTTGGGTACCGAGGTCAAGAGTCCCACTGGTTTGGGACTCTTCGATCAAGATTTCATATCGATGGACTTTGATACCCGATTGTCTATCGAATTTGGACTCAGTATTTATGAGAGATTTAATTAATGATTTGATCACTAATTAACTCAATTTAATTGAGTAATTATTTTTGGATCAAGTCCAATTGAATTGGATTCAGTTGGATTTGACCCGATTAGGTTAAGTGTTGACCTAATCGCTAAGGTATTTTAGTCCCTGATCTGATCAAAGGTTGGGCTTAGTTAATTTTTGATTTGATTAAGATTTTATTGAGCCTAATTAAGTTTAATTGTGTTAGATTTAATTTAGTCTAATTGTGTCTAACCTATTTTAAATAAGGTTGGTTCAATTGGATTTCAAACCACCTTGATTTCTCTCCCTGCGCCACCTCACTCATCTGCGCCCATTTGAATTCACGAGAAACAACTTCTCATGAATTTTCTCCCACACAGAAGCCATCCCATGCCCCTTCTTTGTGTGCTATTTTGAATGGATAAGGATGAGATTGGTTGGCCATTCAAATTCAAAAGATGTTTGAATTCGAATGGATAACAAATCTTTACGCCCACCTTTTATCTTGTGCGCCACTTCTTCCACACGAGAAATGGTTTCTTGTGAAAATTATCCATGCACAAGAGAGCCCATGCCCTTCTCTTCTCACACCCAAAGAGGATAAGGATGGGTTGTTTTGCATTTGAATTCAAATTCGATTTGAATTCAAATGAGCAACCACTTATCTTTATCCTCTCACGCGGTAAAAATGCTGCAAAGATGCGATCTTGCATCATTTTAAAAAGGAGATAAGATAGGACATGCATAGATGACATCTCAGATAGAAGGGGGGCATGAGAGAGCTTTCCTGCATGAGAAAAGAAAAGAAAAGGAGAGAAAAGAAAGAAACAAGTGGATGCAAGTTTCTTCAGAGTGTACCCTAGGGTTTTGGCTTAGGGTTCGGGAAGTGAGAACGTGAGCTACGAGGGTCGTGAGCCCACCAAACTTTAGAGAGAGCATCATCAACCTCTCAAGTATATCTACTAATGATCTAGAGTATTCGAGGAGTCGACAGATCAAGATCGAAGGAGTTTGATCAATATCGATCATCAAAAGGGTTCAGCCACGAACTAGCATTCGTGAGGAGCCGATCAGATTGGGAGCTTCATGTGGATGATCCACAGAGGTCAGACATACTGTGTGGCTATATTGTGATGATCAGACCCTCCTGACGGTGATCAAATTGCGGTAATTAACTACCCACACAAAGGTAATGTGTTCTGAACACATAACAGTAAATTATTTACTATAGAAGTTTGAATTTCAAATTTAAATACATGCTATGTATATATCATATTTAGATCTTTGTATAGAATTTATACATGTTAATTAATTAAATTAATTAATAATTTCTACTATAAAATAATGATTTTGAAATATTTTAAATTTACCATTTTACCCCTGCACTAAAATTCACTTCACTTAGGACTATTTTAAATCGATAAAGGAGAATTTATCATTTAGTCCTTAAATGTGTTCGTGACCAAATGATATGCTATTACTAGGATAATAGATATATCAAGTGTAGATTGTTGTGTGCCATATAGATTGGTTGTCCTCTTAACCAAAGAGCGTGAAGATGCTGGTATGGCATGCAGATGAAATGTAAGAGTTCATTACACTGAACGTGACCAACATCGAAGCAGTCTGCTATCAAGAGTCACTCCAAAGAAATATGGGTATAAGTGTTCCTTCGATCTGAGATCACCACGGTGACTTGCAAGCAACTCACTATGCTTTGGTGTCGGACTACCTGAATTTTTAATTCAGGATTGAAAGATTTCTGGGCACAGTCAAGTACTTGTGAAGTCGGTATGTGAGTCAAGATAGAATAGACCACTCCAAGAGATTAGAGAGAATGCTTTGTGTTTCAATTTAGTAAGACCTTGGCCTGGATAATTTTTGTGAGGAGTCACAAAATTTATCAGGTTGAGACATATAATGGATGTACTATTAAGAGTTGACAGTTTAAACTCTAAGTCATCTTAGCATCAAAGATCAAAGGGATGAATTATACGATAACTATATCCAAATAGATTCTTGAGTGTTGCTTTGCATACATTCGGTCTATCCGGATGTTGGGTACCATTGCTAGATAGTTACTCTGATTGGTATAGGAATCAATTTCTGTGCTACCGACTTAGATTCGAACCTATAGGGTTACACACATTAGAAGTTTTTCTTTGATCATATGGCTAATCTGAAGAGTCTCACTAGATGGAGACTCTACTGAAGAGTCCCACTGGACGGAGACTCTTGAGAAGAGTCCTATTAGACATGGACTCTATCATTAATAGAGGATTAATTAGTAATTAGATCACTAATTAACTCAATTTGATTGAGTATTAAAGTCTGGATCAAGTTTGATTGAATTGGATTCAATCAGATCAAGTCTGATTAGGTTATGAGATGATCTAATCGGTAAGAGAGAAATGATCCTAATTTGATCAGGTCTATGACTCAATTAATTTATTTATTTGATCAAATTTAATTAAAATTATAGAAAACTAATTAGATTAGGTTTATCATATTTTATTTGGATCTAATTAGATTGGGTTTGAAAGAAATCCAATTGGTTAAACCCTAGAGTCCCAAATGAGTGGGACTCTCTCCTTTGCGCCACCCAAATTATCTCACACCTTTTCTCACCATATAAAATTAGTTTGTATATAAGAAAACTAAAAAATAACTCTTTTTTTATCACCCATTAAGGATAGAAATTGATTGATTTTGATTTGAATTCAAATTGATTTGAATTTCAACTTAAAATCTTATCTATATCCTTCCACAGGTCGGCAGTTTCTGAAGGTGCCCATTGTGTATGAGAAAAAGAAGTCTTTCTAATTGATTTTCATGCTCAATTTTCTCTGATAAGTCTCTCTTTAAGTTAGATAAGGATAAAAAAAGGTTGGAGTAAATTAAAATTTTTTAAAATGATTTGAATTGCAACAAACTGCAATCCTTATACTGTTTTATCTGGTTTGTGCAACAACCATAAAAAGATCATAATTTTGTGTGCCAAAAAAAGAGTGCTTTTCATCGTGAGATATCAAAGAAAAAGAGGGTCAAAAATACTTCTTTGGGGTATGAGGTTTGGATGGATTTCCTTCTTCCTTGGTGTGAACAAAAGAGGAGATCAATCTCCTCTCGGGTAAGCGACCTAAAATTGTTCTAAGATTTTGGGTGAGAAAAAATCAAAGAGAAGAGAGTCTTCATCAAATTTTTCTCCACCATTCAATATTTCCTCTGATCCATCTTTGACATTGAAAGGGTCTGAGATGAACAAAAAAAGAGATCAAATCTGATCTACCATCAGAAATCGACTGTGCGAGCTAGCACTCCCACAGAGGGTTGATCGGTTCGAGGACTTCGTGTGGACCATCTGTAGAGATCGGATGCTTGTGCAGCTACAAGCGACCACAGAAGACTTTCAGATCTATATTCTCAATTATGGAGATTGACTACCCATGCTCAAGTATTGGGTTTGGAACCCTAGAAGTGGTAGATTAAATCTATCACTAATTGCTGTTCTTGTTCAAATGCTTGTAATATTAGATTCAGATTTTTATGCATATAAATTTATATTATAAATTTATTTATAAAAGTTTTAAGATTAGATTTTATACATATATTTATAGATTAAATAGTTTAATCTAATGTTCTTCTGCTGAAAATTTTGAAATGCATGCATGAAATCCCTGCGCGATCCTTCAGTGATATCAGAACGAGGTTGCTTATAACATAAATTTATTCTTGCATATAATCTGATTTTAATTATTTAGATTAGATGTAAATAATTAATTTTGAATCTGAGTAGTATAGTAATCTAATTGGATAGATCCTCGTAGCTATCCGATCATAAAAGAAATCAGAATTTTACTATCCAAATTACCCATTTGATGGGATCTCTTATGGCATGTAGGTGTGCTGCATGGTCTTTTTCATGATGATGAACAATGAAAAAAATTTTAAAATTTTATTTTAGATCTGAAATAATGTATATTAGATCTGAAATTAGTATTTTGATCATTAGATGATTGATTATGAAAATATTTTATAAAATTAAAAACTATTTTCAAATATCGAATCCGAACCCATGTCAGTCCAAAACTTAATTAAGAATTAAGTGATCTAGATTTGAGAATCAAAGATCTAAGGTATTAATTTTATAATTCATGGGTTAATGGGTTAGCTTGAGTCAAGTCTATTTAACTGGGTTAGATCTGTTGGGATGCGTAGGCGATTTCATACATGTATTTCGAAATTTTTTTGAAAAAGATTATAGTGGAAGATAAGTAAATTAATCAAATTAATCTAACATACATATGATCAAATCATCAAATCAACCTATTCTAGGATCTATGACATATTATGTTACATATAAAATCTGAAAAATACTAAAGATAAAATCAGCATGCATGCATGTGAGAAGTAGATCACATCTACTTCTAATCTGAGTTCAGAACTCGATACTTGAGTACGGATTGATGATCACCACTATTGAGAAGATGGTAGAGAAGATCCTTACTAGTTGCTCACAGCCGCATACATGTCCGGCCTCTACAAAAAATCCACACGAAGCCCCGATCTGATCGATCTTCTTGAGAGTGTAAGCTCGCGCGAAGATCTTTTTCTTGGCTGATTTGGATCCTTTCTTCAAATCTTTAGAATCTTGTTAGAGATTGATGATGGACTTCTGAAGGAGATTAAGAGATAAAAGAAAGATAGAGAAAAGAATAATTTTTTTCTAATTTATTTTCTCCTCCCAAACCCTTAGAATCAAAAATTTTAAATTCAGATTTTTGCGCACACCCCAAGAGAGAGGATCCTCCTCTCTATTTTTTACACTATGAACCATGCCCAAACTTCTACCACATGAAGAGCTCTCTTCTAGTATCTCACACACATAAAAGAAACTATAAAAACCCCTTTTATAGGCATATAAGGAGGTGGGGTGAAGAGTCCTAATGATCCTGGACTCTTATAAGATTCTGCCTCCCTTCAAAATTTCATATCCCAAAATATGATAAACAAATATGAGATACTCTTTTCCATATTTTTTTACAATAAATAAGTTCTCCATCTAATCTTTCATAAAAAATCTCCTCAAAATGTTGCACATATAAGAAGAAATAAATTTATTGGTGTGGAGAGGTTGATCTGGATGAGAACAGATTCTCCTGATAAGAAATATTTTGAAATCTAATTTTAAAATATTTTTTTTATCAAAACTAAATCAGATTTAGATATGAGATAGATAAGGGAAAGGACTCTTTGGTGTAAAAAAATCTCACACAAAATAATTTTGTGTGTGGAGAATCTGTTGGCATGCAATCTAGGTTGGCGTAGGGAGAAGAGTCCTATTCCAATAAGGACTCCTAATTTCTTTATTTGAATCCAAACCAAATCATATCTGATTTAGTCTAAATAAAATATATAAAATCTAATATAATTAGGTTCATAAATTTTTAATCAAATTTTAATAAAACTAAAAATTGATTGAGCTAAAATTTTGATCAAATCAGAGATAATTCTTCCTTAGCAATTAGATCATCTCATAACCTAATCGGGTCAAACCTAATTGAATCTAATTCAATTAGATTTTATTTAATTATTTTTGCTCAATCAAATTGAGCTAATCAATAATCTAATTGCTAATTAATCTTTTATTAATTCACTAATATTTAATAAATTAATTTATTATAATTTTTGCATAAGATTAATCATCAATCGAATTGATGATTAAGTCCTTGAACGATTCTCAACCGTTGATCAACCACATGATCAGTCAGAAACTTCTTTTGAGTGTGACCCCATAGATTTGAACCTAAGTCAGTAGCATAGAAATAACTTTCTGAACTAATCGATGTAACCATCTAGCAATGATGACCCAATGTCCAGATAGGTCGAATGATGATGAAGCAACATTCAAGAACCTCTTGGCGTATGGTTACCGTATAATTCATCCCTTTGACCCTAATGCTCGAGGACAATCTAAGATTTAATTGTCAATCCTAGATTAATCATCCACAATATATTTTAATCTTTTTCAAATCCATCACATAGATTACCCATACTCAGATTTTGCTAAATTGAAATACATTGATGTATATCTCCTACTAATTTGGAGGGATCAATCTCATCTTAACTCACACACCGACTTGACAACTACTTGACTGTACCCAAAAATTTTTCATCATTGAATTAGAAACTCAGTTAGTTTGGCATTAAAGTATAGTGAGTTGCTTGTAAGTCACCGTGGTGATCTCAGATCGGAGGGACACTTATACCCATAGCCTTCACGAGTTATCCTTGATAGCAGAGTGCTCCACAGTTGATCATGTTCAGTGACGATGTACTCCTATATCTCACCTATATGCCATACTAGTATCTCCATACCATTTGGTTACGAGGATAACCAACACATATGGTATACAATGACCTACACTTGATATCGCTATCGTCCTAGTAATAGCATATCGTTTGGTCGCAAACTAATTTAAGGACTATGCGATAAATCCTCCTTTATCGATCAAAGTAGTCCTAAAAACTTTATCACAATATAGGAGTTCGTTAGAAAATATATCTTTGTAATAAAAAATATCAAATAACTTTTATTATTTATCAATTCATATACATTTATAATTAGCATAATCGTCAAACGATAGACTTTAGGACACAATTCCCAACAACTCCCACTTGGACTAAAGCCAATCAGTATAGTATCACATACCCATCTTCGATTTATCATCTCAGAACTCTTAGATATCAAGGCTTTTAGTAAATGTGTTGGTCACATTCTCCTTTCTATCGATCTTCTAAAGATTGATGTCACCTTAACAGATTTTTCTAAATTAGGTGGTAGCGATGCAGAATGTCTGGTAAGCTAATAGGACCTCGGCTCCTTGGCACGAGCTATGGCTCTGGTGCTGTACTGTTAGATGTGTGCCCTAGATGTCAGATTGGCTGACACATTCCTGTACAAATGTAAGGACAAATTTATAATTTTGACTATAAATGAATAAAAAGATTATTCTACTATCACATTGTGTATATTATGTCTGTGATACATCCTTTGAGTTAGTAGGAATGCTAATTCATATTTTCAAGAGTTGAAAATTTAAGGCATGAATTTACATAACTAACTCATAAACAGCTCCTGACCATAGAATCATCACGAGGATGGTGATCGATTCGGAAGGTTGGTGTACGATCGCTTCCTTAGGATAGATGTGTTTTGAGTCTACGGTGTGGAGACATCAAGTGAGAGTATAGGTATTCATTGAGAATGAGAATACTGAGTATGACCACCTCGAGCAGTCATAAGGAAGTCTACCTTCTCGTCAATGACTAGCTTGATGCTGTAGCTGTGTGTCTAGTTCTTTAACTTGAGGTGCATCGACAGTTCACCTTGAGTGTGTTATAGTTTGACTACACCATAACTCAGTCTCTTAGATATTTGAAACCCTGAGGTATATGTTGGCTATAGCATATTCATTGTAGGAACCAGAATGCACCAAGATAGGATCTATCATCCTCGATAGATGAGAGGAGTAGTCCTATGATGATCAAAAGATCGAGTCCTTAAACCCATAGCCATGGTAGAGTGAAATAATGGAAAAGAGTTTTCCATTAAGGTTTCACATCAGACTTGAATCGATCGATTGATTCATATGACTGATGTTGGGTTTGACGAGTTCACCTTAACCCTAATTGAGTCGGGACTCATGATAAAGGAACTCAATCACACAGGTAGCTGCATCGAGAGATTCATCTTCATTTCTGATGGGTTGCCACCATATACTATTAGATATCATTAGTGGATTTTGGGAGCAATTAGAATGATATTGATGATCGATCATTCTAAATTATCTTAATCAGAAGAGTTTTGATCCATCGAAAGGAGTTTCGATGATGTCGATGATGAGATCACGACATGTCTCATTACCATACGAAAATGAACCTAACTGGATCACACAAACAAGAGTTAGGATCTGGATGTCATCAATTGAGCTAGCCCAGTTCGATTGATTTGGATTAGATCCAATTAGGTTCAAGAAAATCATGCTAACACATGATTGAGCCTAACTTTCTCCACGTGTAATCTTTTCTATCTCGACTGAGCCAAATGTAATTTAACTCACCCAGAGAACCTTGAGAAAGTTTCTCTCAGTTTGACTGGAGCCAGTCTAGCTCAAAAAAGTCTTATCTTAATTCATGAGATGAATTTAAGACAATACCTGCTAATTCCTGTCACCTGCAATTTTCGTTTTAAGACATTGGTCAAACATTGACCCATGGATCTTGGACTGAAGGCCACTTGGCAAGAGGTCATTGGAGAATTTTTGTGGAGTGTCTACCTACTAATTTTACCTTCAAAGTGGGCACCATAATCAGATATAGCATGCGCCCCAAGTGGATAAGGATAGAGTCCCATGAGATGAGGACTCTATGCCTTGATCGACTCAAATTGTTGGGCGCCAATCTCACTGTGTTTATCCAGTGTTGGCACCAACAATAGGAGGATTTGGTGGAATTTTTATTTGATATGATTAGATGATATCACTCCATTAATTATAATTTTTCCAAAATTAATTAAAATATTTTGATTGATCGAATGATGTGGCACTGCATGGCGCGGTAGGGTCTATTTAAACCTTGTCTGTGCCTAAGGTTTAGAGAATCTCTGCTCAATACCTAGAAAAAATGTGAAACCCCTTCACTTCTCCATGCACTCCTCTGCTCCTCTCCCTCTCCTCTTCACATCCAAGAGGTTGGGCATCCATCTGGTGCTTGTCCAAGGTGTGATGGCTCCCTGATCAGAAGGCTGTAGGGATTTGTCGAGAAGCTGTTGCTCCAGCTTCAGAAGATCTTATGAAGATCTTGCAGATCAGATCTAGATCTGATTTTTGGAGCAAAGATTTGTGAGGAGAAGATGATCCAGATCCTACTCGAGTGGATACTGGTAGAGGCCAGGCGACTGCGTGGCTATTTTAGAACCTCGGGCGTTGCTGCGATCATCTACAGGGTAATCTAGTTACCCTAGAGATATTTCTCTATTCTTTATATTTTTAAATTTAATTTTAGATTAAATATCAGATAATAAGAATCAGATCTAATTGATTGATGGAGAGCGTAACTGATTGACAGCAACGTCTGTAACTGCCTGGTAGTGGGCCGTTCGGGGCCATGCAGAGTTTGTTACGAAGAGTAGTGGTGTCAGGGGGCCGTTCAGGGCCACATGGAGTTTGTTATGGAGAGTGGAGTGGTGTCCGTTGTTGCGACTTGCCAGAGAGTGGTAGAGCCATTGGAATCCATTACAGAGAGTGGAGTAGGGTAGTGACCATTGTCGTGACTTGCCAGAGAGTTCGGGTTTGACGGCTGAAGCTCGACTGGGATGTCTGATGGAGCAGAATGGCTCTCTGTCTCATCAATCTGGGAGAAGTTTGGATATTTTCGAGGTTGCTGATGAGTCTACTGTTGTCGGATGCTTTGGGTGCTGATGCTACAAGCAGGAGTCACCTGTTGTAGAAGCTTGGATGGGGAGTTTCTGTTGATGAAGTTCGGTAGAAGTCCGATTGCCAGAGAAGTCCGTCTGGAATTTGCCTGATGTGGAAGCTCGTCTGAAGATTATCCACCAGAGAGGTCCAGTTTCATGCAGAATCTGACAGGAGGTTGTCTGATAGTGGAGTTCGGATGGCATTGTGGAGGTTCATCCACTGGAGGAGTCTTGAGGACACTATAAAAGGGCGGCTGGCGCTGTTGAAGGTTGATGGCTGGAGAGGTGCAGAAGACACCAAAGACAATCGATCACTGTAGAAATCCGACGGCTGGAGCATGTCCATTGTAGAAGTTCATCCGAAATCCAATTGCTGTAGAAGTTCGGATGGAGTCTGATTCCTGTAGGAGTCCGGAAGGAGGCCACTTACTGTAGAAGCTCGGATGGACATTGATTGTCGTAGAAGTTTGGAGTAGACCGCTTACTGTAGAAGTCCCATTGCTGGAGAAGCTCGATCCTTGATGAGGTTCGAAAGAGGTTCAGAGTAGAGATCCAGCTGGTGGGGCCCGTCCGTTGTAGGAGTTCATCTGGAATCCATCCATTGTAGAAGTTCGGCTGGGATCCGGCTCTCCTAGGAGCTCAGACAAAATTCAAAAGGCGGTTGACCGCCGTAGAAACTTGGATAGAGTCTGGTTATGGTAGAAGTCCTACTGTTGGAGAGGCTCGAACATTGACGAAGTCTGAAAGAAGTTTGGAGTAAAGTCATTCGTGGCCGAAAGAAGTCTGGAAGAGATTCGGAGAATAGTCGATCATCGTAAAAAATTGACTGATAGTGAAGCTCGAAAAGCATTTGCAGTAGCCCGGTACATGAATGGAGGAGCTCATTATCGGAGAAGTTTGGATGGTATTATGGAAGCTCGGATGGTCGAGGGAGTTCAGAAAGATGCCACACAAGGTCGGAAGCTAGAAGAGCCCTGGAAGGGTCGGCCTTTTGTAAACTTCGACTGGGGGTATTTTATACCCAACACCAGTCCCCCTACTTCTGAGTTCGGATTCCGAATGAAGGAAGTACAAAGAAATTTTCACAGCCGAAGTTGCCTCCTTCAATTTTCGTACTTGATTATTTCTAGATATTTTGGCATTTGGCGCACTGGTACTGGAGTCTTTTCAAATCGAGGCGACCCGAAAAGATTTTTTCGAAATTTCCACTGGAGTGCTGCTCTAGATACGGTGCAATAATAGTTTTGTCAGTTGTCAGCCACTTTCAGTCGCCTGCCACGGTGAGTGGGCCATGTGGCGGTTATAGATCGGCTAGAGGAGACCTGCAGTCATTATTGCACCAGACCCCATCACCTATTTAAACCCGCCTCCCTCCTTCAGGGATCTCACTTTGCATGGGAGTTTCTTCGGTCCCTCCTTCCTGAGAGTTTCATTCTTCCTCAGCATCCTTCTTGGCCTTAGGCGTTCTTTAAGTTATCCCCATCTCTGCATCTCTGCATCCTTCAGACCAGCCTAGGTTAGCTCCAGAACTCTCCCTTTTTTTGCGGCTCTATTTCAAAACTGTGCCGATCTTCCTTCGTTGCAGATATGGGCACGGACGCGGCTTGGATGTTAGCCAAGAGTCTCAAGGCCCACAAGAGGGAAGGTGCTGTGACTTCTGGGTCGACGAAGAAGGTGAGGGTAGAAGAGACAGATCCGGCCGTGCTTCGCCTTGATCGCCCAGAGCCCACGCTTGTGGTACATCTTCGATCGTGAGTACTTTTCGATCTCATGGAAGGGAAAAGTAGAAGGGAGACTAGAAGAAGTCAGGTACTTGAAGAAATTCTCGATGATGGCTGGAATCGAGAGTTCGAAGTCTAATGAAGCCGAGCTTCCTTAAAACCTTTTTGCCTTTTATTCTATGTATTCCTTTCCTTTCTTGTTGCTTTTTTTTTTGGCCTTCAAAGGCTTTGTAACACGCACTTTACTAATGAAATGAAAAAAAAATTTTCGTTACTTTGTCCCTTCTTGCATTAAGTTGTCATTTATCGAACTTCTTTTGTCTTCCATCTTGTTCGACGTCGGTATTGTTTGAAATTTCTGGTCATCGCCGTATTGATTCGCCCTTAGGGACTGAAGATTTTCGACAAGGGTTTTCTTCCTCGTTGAGACGAGGTCCCTTGAACCTCGGATGTAGTTTATTTATTTATTTATTTATTTTTTTGTGTAGCTCATCATTTTTTCTTCTTCTTTTTTGTGTTAGGGCGAAGGTTTTCCCTTCTGCACCTAACAAGATTGTAAGTGTGTAGAGGACTTGCTGAGGGGTTTTTTTCTTCATCTGATTTCAAATGACTAGATTTTTGTTTGTGTCAGGATGAGGTTCTCCTCCTGTTCCTGCCACAATCAATTTCTGCTCATGTTAAGATGAGGTCAGCTGTGGGGGAACGTAAGGGCCGTTGTAAGGGCCTCTCCCCCCATACGGTCTCTAAATAACTGGGCCTTCGACTTTGCTCATGTTAGGATGAGGTTCTCCTCCTATTCCTAACATGGCTGTGGGGGTACATAAGGGCCGTTGTAAGGGCCTCTCCCCTCATCTGGTCTTTAAATAATTGGGCCTTCGACTTTGCTCATGTTAGGATGAGGTTCTCCTCCTGTTCCTAACATGGTTGTGGGGGCACATAAGGGTCATTATAAGGGCATCTCTCCCCATCCGATCTTTAAATAATCAGACGTTTGATTTTGCTCATGTTAGGATGAGATTCTCCTCCTGTTCCTAACATGGCTGTGGAGGCACATAAGGGCTGTTGTAAGGGCCTCTCCCCCCATCCGGTCTCTATATAACCGATCCTTCGTTCGTGTCAGGATGAGGTTTTTCTCTTGTTCCCAACATGCTTAATTTCGATTGTCTGAAGGAGCTACCCCCTGTCGTTATAAGCTCATACCAAAAGAAAAGATATGCGAATATGAAAGAAACTTTTATTTAAGGCAAAGTTATCGATAGTACATTTGTAGATTTTTCAAATTCCATGGTCGTGAAAGGTCTGCTCCTCCGAGCTCTTTCAAATAGTATGTTCCAGGCCGAACCACCTCCCTGACTTCATATGGGCCTTCCCAGTTAGGGGTGAATTTTTCTTGATTCTGAGGTTGTGAGACAGCGGCTTGCCGAAGTACTAAGTCCCCCGCTCTGAAGGCCTTGCTTTTGACCTAGTAGTTGTAGTAGCGGGCCACTTTCTGCTTGTAGGCAGCCATCCGAACTTGAGCTGTCTCCCACTTTTCTTCTAATAAGTTGAGGTTGGCTTTGAGATCCTGTGAGTTGCGCTGCTCGTCGAATGCCACAACTCACACCGATGGGAGTTTGAGTTCGATCAGGATCACGGCTTCTGTTTCGAAGGCTAAGGCAAAGAGGGTCTCCCTTGTGGGCAGTCTTTGGGTAGTTCGGTATGCCCACAACACATGATAAAGCTCATCTGCCCAAGTTCTCTTTGTTCTTTCAAGTCTCACCTTGATCCCTTGCAGCAGAGTCCTATTAGTAACCTCGGCTTCACCGTTTGCTTGCGGATGGGCTACTGATATGAAGTTGTGGGAGATGTTTAGGTCCTCACAAAATTCAGTAAACCTTGCCCCAGCAAATTGTCACCCATTATCAATAATGAGAGTTTTAGGTAGGCCGAATCTATAGATAATTGACTTCCAAACGAAGTCCTGCACCTTAGTTTCTATAATTTTCGCCAAAGGTTCAGCTTCAACCCACTTGGTGAAGTAGTCAATTGCCACTAGGAGGAACTTCTGTTGCCCGGATGCCATGGAAAAAGGTCCAAGGATATCCATCCCCCATTGTGCAAATGGCCATGGGGCACTCAAGGGTGTAAGTTCAGAGGCGGGTTGCCTTTGGATATTTACATATCTCTGACACCGATCACACCTTCTGACATATTCGATGGAGTCATGGTACATGGTAGGCCAATAATAGTCTTGTCGGAGCAGCTTGTGGGATAAAGATCTGACCCCCAGGTGACTTCTGCAGACTCTCTCATGTACCTCCCACAAGACGAAGTCGGCCTCAGAAGGTTGGAGACATTTCAAAAGGGATAAAGAGTATGACCTCTTGTACAGCTTGCCTTCATAAAGAATATATCGGGAGGCCTGGTTCTTAAGCTTTCGAGTTTCTTTTGCATCAGGAGGAAGAACCCCATCTTTGAGGTATGCAACTAGTGGGTCAATCCAGCTGGGTTCATGGTTGATCTCCATCACAAGCTGTGGTTCTTCCATACTTGGGCACTTCAGAATCTCGAAGAAGACTTTCTTGGGTAGTTTAGTCGGAGCCAGTGTAGCCAACTTGGAGAGAAGGTCGGCCCTGGTATTTTCTGCTCTTAGAATCTACTTGATGTCAAAGCTACCGAAGGCAGGGATGATCTCTTTCACCTTTTTGAGGTACTTGGCCATATTGTCCTCTCGAGCTTCATAGTTTCCACTGACTTGTCCCACTACCAATTGGGAGTCACTGTAGACTTGGAGCCGATCTACTTCAAACTCTTTGGTGATCCTCAATTCTGCAATCAGAGCTTCATATTCTGCTCTGTTATTTATCGCAGAAAATTCAAAGCACAGCGTGTACTCCATAATAATTTCTTTTGGATTAACCAAGATCAGGCCCACATTTGTGCTTGACATATTGGAGGAACTATCCACGTAGAGAGTGCAAAACCATCAGAGAGATCCATTCTTTCTTCAGGGGAATTCAACTGGAGCCCTGAGTTATTGGCTTCACCTTGTTCAAGTTTGGCCTCTTCCGGAATAGTGCACTCCACTATAAAGTCTGCTAATATCTGGGCTTTAATCGCTGGTCGAGGTTGATAGTTGATGTCGAATTTTGTGAGCTCAACTGTCCATTTCGTTATCATTTCGGAAGCATCTGCTGGTCGGTGAGCAGTGTTATGGTGTGCCCTTGAAAGTAAGGTCGGAGCTTTCGAGCTGCAATCAACAAGGTGTAAGTTAGTTTTTCTAACTTGGTACACCTAGTTTCGGCATCTCTTAATACTCGACTGATGTAGTAGATCGATCGTTGAATCTTTGCTTCTTCCTTAACCAGGACTGCTGCGAGAGTCACAGGGGAGACCGCCAGGTATAGGAACAACTTCTCTCTGGGTTCGGGCTTTGCCAATAGCGGGGGTGAGCCAAGGTAGCTCTTTAATTTTTTGAATGCTTGTTGGCATTCAATGGTCCAACAAAAGTTCTTCAGCTGCTTGAGGGTCTGAAAGAAAGGCAGGCATCGTTCGACCGATCTTGAGACGAAGTGATTCAGAGCTGCTACTCTCCCAGTAAGGCACTGAACTTCCTTTATTGACTTCGGGATGGTCATTTTCTGGATGGCACAAATCTTTTTCGGATTTGCCTCGATCCCGTGCCTCGACACCATGAAGCCCAAAAATTTTTCTGAGGTTACTCCAAAAGCGCACTTGACCGGGTTCAGCTTCATCTTATATTTTTGGAGGGCGTTGAAGGTCTCCTCAAGGTCGGTGACATGGTTCTTTGTAGATTTACTTTTTGCAAGCATATCGTCCACGTAGACCTCTATGTTGCGGCCGATCTACTCTTTGAAGATCTTGTTCACCAGCCGTTGGTAGGTCGCCCTTGCATTTTTGAGGCCAAAAGGCATGACCCTGTAACAATAAAGACCACGATTAGTAATAAAAATGATTTTTTCTTCATCCTCTGGTGCCATCCTGATTTGATTGTAGCTGAAAAATGCATCCATGAAAGTGAGAAGCTCGTGGCCCAAAATTGCATCTACTAATTGATCAATTCTGGGTAGAGGATAACTGTCCTTCGGGCAGGCTTTGTTTAGCTTTCTGAAGTCTATACACATCCTCCACTTGCCGTTCACCTTCTTGACGAGAACCACATTGGAGACCCAGTTCGGATAGTTGACTTCTCTGATGAACCCGACTTTCAAGAGTTTATCAACTTCCTCAGCTATTGCCACTTGCCTTTTCGGTGCATGACTTTGGATTTTTTCCTTCATCGGCCGATGTTTGGGATCAACAGCTAGGCGGTGTTCCATGACTCCCGCATCAATCCCTGGCATGTCCATCGGGACCTAAGCAAAAACATCCACATTCTTTTGTAAGAAATTGATGAGCTGTGTCCATACCTCTTCTCCTAGGTTAGAGCCGATCTTCACCACATGCTCCTCATTCCCATCGTTCAAAGGAATTGAGACAAGATCTTCAATTGGCTCACCCCGTTCTTCAGCAAGGTCATTGTGAGTGTCCAATCCATCAACCGGACAGGGGTCGGACTGACCATTTCTTTGAAGGGCTATGTTGTATCAGTGTCTTGCCAGGGCTTGATCTCCTTTGACCTCTCTGACTCCTTGGCTAGTAGGAAATTTCAGCTTCAAGTGGTAGGTCGACACTACAGCTCGGAGGGCATTGAGGCCAGATCGGTCGAGTATTGCGTTGTAGGCAGAAGGCACCCTTACTACCAGAAAATCCACTTGCGCTCTTGATTGCTTTGGGTATCGGCCTGCAACCATGATTAAAGTTATTACCCCTTCCACTGGCACAGCATCGCCAGTGAACCCTACCAACGGGAGTTTATTGGCCCCAATCGACCATCCAGAATGGATATTTTTGAGAATGCATCGTAAAATAGAATATCGATCGAGCTTCCACTATCAACAAGAATGCGGCATACATCATAGTCAGCAATATTTAAAAAAAACTACAACCGCATCATTATGTGAGAATTGAACCTCCTGGGCATCTTCTTCAGTAAAGGTTATAGACTCTTTAGTCCTCTATCGCTTGGGCGGTACGGTCGATCCACTAGCTGCTCTCCGTCGGGGTCCTCCAGAGATGGTGTTGACGATCTCGATTGGAGGCTGATCTTCAAGCTATTCCTCCCTCTTTGGCAGCTCTGGCTATGGTAAGGCCCTCGGTCGATCCTCCCTACCTTTAGGTCGACGTCGAATGAATCTGTTGAGCCGATTTCGTCTGATGAGCTCCTCGATCCGTCGATTCATTTCTTAGAATCTTTGATCTAGGAGGTCCTCTTGATTGCGAGTCTCGAGAGTCTTCTGATAGAACGGAGGTAGGGACCCTCCGGGGGTGGAATCATGATCGGACGAAGGGCTCTCCACCATCTGCTTCCCCTTTCCAAGGAAGATAGGGTGACTGGCCCAAGTGACCCACCCGATCGTCGGATTCTGGAACTCCAGCGATGCTCTTTCCAGCCACACTGATGCCTGCGGCTGTTGCTGCATGGCCTGCACTACTTCGGTGAGGCCCCTGACTTGCTGAACCAGCAAGTCAAACTGCTCTATGCCGACTGTCGTTGCCAGAGGAGGAGGAGCTTGAGAAACTGGAGATGAGGTCGGAGCTTGCGAAGCTCGCTGAGATCTGGCCGCAGAGGCCATGGATTGCCTGGTGGATGCTTTTCGGAGAGGCATCAGGTGGAGATCTAGTAGGAGAAGGAGAAGAAGATGTCGGAGAAGATGACTGGAGATGGTCCCGTTGAGCACTCCTTTAAGAACAAGGGTACTGCGAAGACACAAGCCCCTTCCTCTAGCGCCAATTCTGTTGGTACAGAATTCCACCGATGCTGGAGAAGCTGGAGTCGAGGGGATCGTGTCCACCATCGGGACCTGCAAGGGAAGTCTAAACTGGAGTTGGGGATGCTTCGGCAAGACCCTCCGACACTCAAGTCAGTACTCTGCTTCAACAGAAATGGAGCACTTGAATAGAATTTTAGCAGAGTTTCGAGATAGAGTTTAGAGCTTAGAGAAGAACGTATCTGGGGGTCCCTTTTTATAGACAGAGAGTGCAACTGATTGACAGCGACGTCTGTAACTGCCTGGTAGTGGACCGTTTGGGGCCACGTAGAGTTTGTTATGGAGAGTAGTGACGTCAGGGGGCCGTTCAGGGCCACGTGGAGTTTGTTATGGAGAGTGGAGTGGTGTCCGTTGTCGTGACTTGCCAGAGAGTGGTGGAGCCATGTGAAATTCATTACAAAGAGTGGAGTAGGGTAGTGGCCATTGTCGTGACTTGCCAAAGAGTTCGGATCTGACGGCTGAAGCTCGGTTGGGACATCTGATGGAGTGGAATGGCTCTCTGTCTCATCAATTTGGGAGAAGCTCGGATATTTTCGAGGTTGCTGACGAGTCTACTGTTGTCGGATGCCTTGGACATTGATGCTACAAGCAGGAGTCACCCACTGTAGAAGCTTGGATGGGGACTTTCTATTGGTGAAGTTCAGTAGAAGTCTGATTGCCAAAGAAGTCCATCTGGGATTTGCCTGATGTGGAAGCTCATCTGAAGATTGTCTGTCGGAGAGGTCCAGTTTCATGCAGAATTCGACAGGGGGTTGTCCGACAGTGGAGTTCGGACGGCATTGTGGAGGTTTGTCCGCTGGAGGAGTCTTGAGGACACTGTGGAAGGGCGGCTGGTGCTGTTGAAGGTTGATGGTCGGAGAGGTGCGGAAGACACCAGAGACAGTCGATCATTGAAGAAATCTGGTGACTGGAGCACGTCCGTTGTAGAAGTTCATCCAGAATCCAACCGTTGTAGAAGTTTGAAGGGAGTCTAGTTCCTGTAGGAGTCCGGAAGGAGGTCGCTTACCGTAGAAGCTCGGATGGAGATCGGTTGTCGTAGAAGTTCGGAGCAGATTGCTTACTGTAGAAGTTCTGCTGCTGGAGAAGCTCGGTCCTTGATGAAGTCCGAAAGAGGTTTGGAGTAGAGATCTGACTGGTGGAGCCCATCCGTTGTAGGAGTTTGTCTGGAATCCATCCGCTGTAGAAGTTCGGCTAGGATCCGACTCTCGTAGGAGCTCAGACGAAATTCGAAAGGCAGTTGACTACCGTAGAAACTTGGATGGAGTCTGATTATGATAGAAGTCCTACTGTTGGAGAGGCTTGGACATTGACAAAGTCTGGAAGAAGTTCAGAGTAAAGTCGTTCGTGGTCAGAAGAAGTCTGGAAGAGATTCGGAGAATAGTCGATCACTGTAGAAAATCGGTTGATAGTGAAGCTCGAAAAGCATTTGGAGCAGCCCGGTACATGAATGCAGGAGCTCATTATCGGAGAAGTCCGGATGGTATTATAGAAACTCGGATGGTTAAGGGAGTTCAGAAAGATGCCACACAAGGTCGGAAGCCGAAAGAGCCCTGAAAGGGTCGGCCTTTTGTGAACTTCGACTGGGGGTATTTTATACCCAACAACTAGGAATAGTTTAAACTATGAATAGTCTTGAAGTTTTATATTTTAATATAATTAAAATATAAATTAGATCTAATTTATTCTTTGATTTTTTGATGTTATAAATATTATATTCAGATCAAAAAATAAAAAATAAAATTTAATTAATTCATAAGATTGATCTGCTTCATGCCTAGACTAGTTGTAGAATTATTCTAGTCACTGTCTAGAATAGATTTTATATTAAATAGTTTAATTTAAATTTTATTTTTCAGATATTACATGTGATGTATCAGATCTGAAAGCATGCTAATTAGATCAGATTTTAATACTTGAGATGTATGCAAAGCATGTATAAGTTAGATCTGAAATTATATATGTGATATGTAACTTAGATCTAACTATTTTTATAGTTAAATCAATATTTTTGATTAAGGTGTTCCTCATGGCCGTCCGATCATAAGAACAAAGTAGGGTTTAAGACCCTCTCCTCCCATTCAATGGGGTGTTCTTATGGCATGTAGGGATGCTGCACGTTCATCCTTAATCAGAAATCAAACTTACTTTTCTACAAAATTCTAGATCTTGAAACCCTAAGATTTATTTTACATATTTTATTTATGAACCCAAGACTTAATTAATGAATTAAACTTATAAAATTAAATTAGGTCTAAAATTAAGAATTTCAGATCTAAGTCATTTTCATAAAATTGGGTTCGAACTTGGGTAGCTCAATTAAGTCTAGCGATTGATCAAACCGAATCAAAAATTGATTAGGTGGGATCATGAAAGCTAATAATTGACCAGCCTAATAGGATTAAGTCTAGATCAAGGTCGAATCACATTTAGATGTGACTCAATCAAGTTAAGACCTAATTTGGCTCAATGGTTAGAGCCTGGATTGTAGACTAACCCAATTGGTTCTGTTTGATAATTTGGTGTCTAAGGTAAGTTGGGCAGATGCGACCGACTGATTTTTAATTGGGAGCTACTCGACTCGAATGTGTTCTTGTCAAGTTAATAGCATATCCCTTCCACCGGTCTCACTTACCTGACCATATGTGTCGATCCAGTTCTGATTTGAGGTAACTAACAATTCAAGCTAACCCATGCCACTAGGTTAGTCATAATTGTTATGACTATGTCAAGTCAAGTTTAATGAGACCTAAATTAAATCTTCCTAAGAAAATATTAAGTCTAAGGTCTTCCACCATTGTGGATGTGCGGGCCTTTCCCAAGGTTGATTGTTCTTGGCTGGTTACAGTGACTCAGTTGCACCGAAAAGATGCAACCATATCCATTAGGCATTGGATGCTATGGATTAGAGGATGGGTTATGCTCAATATTCTGGATACGGTGAGGGACCCAATCAGGAATCTAATTCATGCAAATGGTGGGTCTGACTTAACTAAAGATTGGAGTAATATTTTGGGCATGGTGAGCTTCATGAATTAGAGACCAAGTTTTGGGTGCATCATGATTAGAGAATCATTGGATAAGAGTTGTTCACTCATCGATTGACCCATCACCAATAACTATTAGGTGAGGTGGTGAGCCAATCGGTGAGACCGCACCACCCACTAAAAATCACTAATCACGGAGATTTTCACATCTTTACCTAGAAAGTGTAGGGATCTGAGAAAATAGTGAGAGCCTAATTTATTTAAAAATAAAACTCCTAAACAAATTGGTTAAGTCTGATTACAAAATCTTACTAGAAACTTTTGACTCTCTACAGGAAACATGTCTGCGTCCAACCCCCTGACCAAAATACTAGACATCCATAGATTGACTGGACCTAATTTCAAGGACTGGTTGAGGAACTACAAAATTATTTTGAGTTTCAAGAAACTGACTCATGTCTTGGACCAGGACCCACCTGCCATACCAGCACATCCGACTGCTGAACAGAGAGCGTCTCTGGAAAAGTAGATGGATGATGATAACAAAGCCAGGTACTACATGTTGGGTGCAATATCTGATGACTTGCAGTGCCAGCATGAGAATATTATGACTACCCGCCAAATGTTGGCTCACCTACAAGAGTTGTTTGGTGAACAAAGTTGTGCAGCCAAGTATCAAGTCTGCCAAAGACTTTTTAAGGCTAAAATGCGTGATGGGCAGTCAGTCCAAGATCATTGTTTGACAATGATCAAGGACCTTGAGGAGCTTGAGAAGCTCGGTATCATCTTAGACAAGGATTTTTAGATTGATGTGATCCTTCAGTCTTTGTCCGATGCATATGGTTAGTTCATCATGAACTTCCATATGCATAAGATGCAGTGTACCTTAGCTGAGTTAATGAATATGTTGGTTACAGCTGAGCTTTCTTTGAAGAGTTCAAAAGGCTCAGTCCTTACTGTGGAGCGGACTTCTTCCAAAAGAAAGTCTTTTGGAAAGAAGAAAAAGTCTGCGAAGAAGCAGAAGGTGGATGGGAAAAGAAAGAAGACGGAACCGAAGAAGAAGACTGCTGAAAAGAAAAAATATTTTCACTGTAATTCAGATGATCATTGAAAATGAAACTGTCCTCAGTACCTGGCCACTCTGAAGAATAAGAAGGATGGTCCTTCTGGAGGTATGCTCGTTATAGAATCTAATCTTATGGTTTTCTTTGCATCCAGTTGGGTACTTGACTCTGGTTCTAGTGCTCATTTATGCACTTCTATGCAGGGTCTTGAGGAGAGCAAGAGGCTGAGGGATGGGGATATGATCCTATGCATCTAAAATAAAGCAAGAGTTGCTGCTGTGGCCGTGGGAACCTATCCTCTGCGATTACTGTTAGGATTAGATTTAGTTCCTAGGGACTGTTATTATGTGCCTGCAGCAAGCAAAAAATTGATTTCTATTTCATGTTTAGCACAAGAAGGCTATGTGATTAGCTTTCATAAGGACCATTGTAACATATTTTATGAAAATAATAAAGTTGCAAATAATTTTCTTATTAATGGTCTCTATCAACTACATATTGATGTATCTGTATTTAATATCGAGAAAAATATGAATGCCATAGAAATTAAAAGGCCTACAGATAGTCTAAATGATAGGTATCTATGACATCTAAGGCTAGATCATATAGTGGAAGATAGGGTTAACAAATTGAAAAAATCTGGGCTATTGAGTCCGTTGACTTTCGAGTCATATCCAGTTTGTGAATCATGCCTTCAAGGTAAAATGACCAAGCTCCCTTTTATGGGACATGGGGAAAGGGCCACAGACCTACTTGCCCTAGTTCATACGGATGTGTGCGGCCCATTTGATATGCTGGCTAGAGGCAACTATATCTACTTCATTACCTTTACCGATGATATGTCTAGGTACAGATATATGTTTCTAATAAAACACAAGTCTGAAGCCTTTAAAAAGTTCAAAGAATTCAGGCATGAGGTAGAAAAACAAACAGAAAAGCCCATTAAGGTTCTTCGATCAGATCGAGGAGGTGAATACCTTAGTCAAAAATTTTTAGACTATCTTAAGGATAATGGCATAGTCTCTTAATGGACTCCACCTAGAACGTCACAACTCAATGGGATTTCAGAATGGAGAAATCGGACCCTATTAGATATGGTCCATTCCATGATGAGCTTCACGGACCTCCCTGAGTTTCTTTGGGGACATTATCTCAAGACAGCAATTATGTATTGAATAGGATTCTCTCTAAAATCGTTCCTACCACACCATATGAGATATGGCATGGTAAGAAGCCAAGTCTGAGTCATCTCAGAATTTGGGATTGTCCGGCTCATGTCAAGAGACAGCAGACGGACAAGTTAGAGTTTAGGTCTTTTAGAGCTCGGTTCATAGAATATCCTAAAGAGTCATTAGGATACTATTTCTATATTCTAGAAGATCACAATGTGCTTGTGAATCGATATGCTATTTTTTTTAAAAAATAGTTTATTCAAGATGGTGGCATCAGAAGAATAATTAAGCTCAAGGAGAATGTCTCCCAAGAGCAACGAGCTAAAGAACCTAAGGAACCCAATCAATTAGAACCAGTCCTAACATAAACTCTTCCACCTTATAGATCAACTAGGTTTTTTTGTCCTTCTGAAAGGTACTTAGGTACTATACAAGAGGAAGTAGAGGAAATGTTCCTCACGAAAAATGGGGCTCATGGTGATGACCCCAAGACCTATGACGAGGCGATATCAAATATCGACTCTGAGAAATAGTTAGAGGTAATAAGATCAGAAATTGACTCGATGCACTCAACCCAAGTCTGGACCTTGGTAGATCCACCTAAAGGTATTGTACCTATTAGGTGTAAATGGATCTTCAAGAGAAAGATAGGTGCAGATGGAAATGTGGAGACATTCAAGGCTAGGCTCATAGCGAAAGGTTATAGTCAGTGCGAAGGCATTGACTATCAAGATACCTTCTCGCCTGTAACCATGCTAAAATCCATCTGCACATTGCTTGCTGTTGCAACCTATTTTGATTATGAAATATAGCAGATGGACATGAAAATGGCATTCTTAAATGGATATCTTGAGGAAGATATCTATATAGAACAGCCGCTTGGTTTCACATCCAGTGATGATGATCACAAGGTCTGCAAGCTGCAAAGGTCCATTTATAGACTTAAGCAAGTATCTCGAAGCTGGAATACTTATTTAAATGATGTGATCAAAATATTTGGTTTCATCAAGAACGAGGAGGAACCATGTGTGTTCAAGAAGGTCAGTGAGAGTGCAGTTGTCTTCCTCGTACTATACGTAGATGACATCCTCCTGATTGGGAATGATATTTTCACGTTGACCTCAATCAAAATATGGTTGTCTAAGGAGTTCTCTATGAAAGATCTAGGAGAGGCATCCTTTATACTGGGTATTAAGGTCTATAGAGATAGACCAAATAGGATGCTGGGACTTTCACAGAAGATGTACATAGAAGAGGTGCTAAAAAGGTTTAGCATGAAAAACTCCAAAAGTGGTTTAGTACCTTTTAGACATGGCATTCATCTCTCCAAGAAGATGTGCCCTAGTACACCTGAGGAGATTGAATGCATAAGCAAGATCCCTTATGCTTCTACAATAGGAAGCTTCATGTATGCCATGCTATGTACACGACATGATATAGCCCATACTGTGAGTGTCACAAGCAGATATCAGTCGCATCCAGATGAAGAGCACTGGACTTCTGTGAAATGTATCCTTAAGTACTTAAGAAGGACTAAGGATATGTTTCTAGTCTTTGAGAATGGAGAACTCCAGGTTTAGGGATTTACAGACTCAGACTTTATGTCTGTTATAGATGATCGAAAGTCAACATCTGAAAGTCTGTTCATTTGCAATGGTGGTGCAGTTAGCTGGAAGAGTTCCAAGTAGACGGTGATTGCTGATTCCACAAGGGAGGCAAAGTATATTGCTGCATCGGAAGCTGCAAAGGAGGCATTCTGGTATAAGAAGTTTGCCGCAGAGCTTGGAGTGATGTCATCGGATGCCATCCCTCTTTACTACGATAATAATGATGCCATAGCCCTAGCTAAGGAGCCAAGGTCTCACCAGAAGTCCAAGCATATCGAGCGATGATTCCATCTGATCCGTGATTACCTCGAAAAGGATTATGTCGAGGTTAAGAGAGTCGACTCCACAGACAATATGGTAGACCCACTGACAAAGCCATTAGGCTAGCAGAAGATCGAAGCCCACCTTGAGAAGATGAGACTTATATGTAGCCACTTGGCATTAGATCAAATGGGAGTTTGTTAGATGTGTACCCTAGATGCTAGATTGGCTGACACATTTCTGTACAAATGTAAGGATAAATTTATAATTTTGACTATAAATGAATAAAAAGATTATTCTACTATCACATTGTATACATTATGTCTGTGATACATCCTTTGAGTTAGTAGGAATGTTAATTCATATTTTCAAGAGTTGAAAATTTAAGGCATGAATTTACATAACTAACTCATAAACAGCTCCTGACCATAGGATCATCATGAGGATGGTAATCGATCTGAAAGGTTGGTGTACGATCGCTTCTCTTAGGATAGATGTGTCTTGAGTCTACGGTGTGGAGACACCAAGCGAGAGTATGGTATTCGTTGAGAATGAGAGTACTGAGCGTGACCACCTCGAGCAGTCATAAGGAAGTCTACCTTCTCATTGATGACTAGCTTGATACTGCAGCTGTGTGTCTAGTTCTTTGACCTGAGGTGCATTGACAGTTCACCTTGAGTGTGTTATAGTTTGACGGCACCATAACTCGACCTCCTAGCCATTCGGAATCCTGAGGTGTATGTTGGCTATAGCATATTCATTGTAGGAATCAGATTACACCAAGATGGGATCTATCAACCTTGGTAGATGAGAGGAGTAGTCCTATAATGATCAAAAGATCGAGTCCTTAAGTCCATGGCCATGGCAGAGTGAAATAATGAAAAAAAGTTTTCCATTAAGGTTTCACATCGGACTTGGATCGATCGATTGATTCATATGACTGATGTTGGGTTTGACGAGTTCATCTTAATCCTAATTCAGTCGGGATTCATGATAGAGGAACTCAATCACACAGGTAGCTACACCGAGAGGTTCATCTTCATTTCTGATGGGTTGCCACCATATACTGCTAGGTGTCACTGGTGGATTTTGGGAGCAATTAGAATGATATTGATGATCGATCATTCTAAATTGTCTGAATCAGAAGAGTTCTGATCCATCGAAAGGAGTTTCGATGATATCGATGATGAGATCATGACATGTCTCATTACCATACAAAAATGAACCTAATTGGATCACACAAATAAGAGTTAGGGTCCGGATGTCATCAATTGAGCTAGCCCAGTTCAATTGATTTGGATTAGATCCAATTAGGTTCAAAGAAATCGTGCTAGCACACGATTGAGCCTAACTTTCTCCTCGTGTAATCTTTTCTATCTCGACTAAGCCAAATATGATTTGACTCACCCAGAGAATCTTGAGAAAGTTTCTCTCAGTCTGATTGGAGCTAGTCCAGCTCCAAAAAATCTTGTCTTAATTCATGAGATGAATTTAAGACAACACCTGCTAATTCCTGTCACCTGCCATTTTCATTTTAGGACATTGGTCAAATATTGACCCATGGACCTTGGACTGAAGGCCACTTGGCAAGAGGTCATTGGAGAGTTTTTGTGGAGTGTCCACTTGCTAATTTTACCCTTAAAGTGGGTGCCATAATCAGATATGGCATGCACCCCAAGTGGATAAGGATAGAGTCCCATGAGATGAGGACTCTATGCCTTGATCGACTCAAACTGTTGGGCACCAATCTCACTGTGTTTATCCAGTGTTGGCGTCAACAATAGGAGGGTTTGGTGGGGTTCTTATTTGATATGATCAGATGACATCACTCCACTAATTAGAATTTTTTCAAAATTAATTAGAATTTTCTGATTGGTCAAATGATGTGGCACTGCATAGCGCAGCTGGGTCTATTTAAACCCTGTCTGTGCCTAGGGTTTAGAGAATCTCTACTCAATACCCAGCAAAAATGTGAAACCCCTCCACTCCTCCATGCCCCCTCTACTCCTCTCCCTCCCCTCTTCACGTCCAAGAGGTTGGACATCCATCTGGTGCTTGTCCAAGGTGTGGTGGCTCCCTGATCAGAAGGCTACAAGGATTTGTCGAGAAGCTACTGCTCCAGCTTCAAAAGATCTTTTGAAGATCTTGCAGATTAGATCTAGATCTGATTTTTAGAGCAAAGATTTGCGAGGAGAAGATGATTCAGATCCTACTTGAGTGGATACCGATAGAGGCCAGGCGACTGCGTGGCTATTTTAGAACCTTGGGCGTTGCTGCGATCATCTACAGGGTAATCTAGTTACCCTAGAGATATTTCTCTATTCCTCATATTTTTATATTTAATTTTAGATTAAATATCATATAATAAGAATCAGATTTAATAGACCTTCGATCTGAAATAAACTAAGATAATTTTTTTAAATATTCCGCCCCAGATCTCATTAGATTTGGAAGATCTTACAAGAAAAAAAGCAATTTTTCCTTCATGTATAATACAACAGAACCATCATCAGAGGGTGCCACTCCTAGCTTGCCAATGAACCTGTACAATCACATAGCTTCTTTGCAAGCATCGAATGCTGCAATACATTCTACCTCGCAATTTGAATTTGACTATATTTTTCTACTTGAAACCTTTCTAGTAGATTGCTCCATTATTTAGGATAAGAATGTATTCCAACATATTCTTTCTATTATTATATCCAACTAAAAATTGGAGTCACACTCTACAAGTTTTTAAGTCAGATTTTTCATAATCGAGTCATTGATCCTTAGTATTTCTTAAATACTTATGAATGACGTTCCAGTGATTCTCATCTGGATCTTGCAGGTATCCACTCACTATCCTAGTAAGTATACCATATCCAGTTCTCATACATGATGTACATAATAGAATAAATTCTACTCATAAACATCCCATGTATGTTGAACTTGGAAAACCTAAGCAGTCTATTAGATTTATCTCTATAGATCTTTATCCCTAGGATGAGAGATACTTTTTCTAAGTCCTTTATAGAGAATTATGATAATAACAAAATCTTTATTTTCTATAATGTAAGGAATGTCATTCCTGATTAAGAGAGTTTCATTCACATACAGGATAAGAAATATGCTCATAGAACTATTAACCCATTTGTATTTGCAGGATTCTTCTTCATTCTCAATGAAACCATGCATTTTGATCACTTATCAAAATACATGTTTCAACTCCAAAATATTTAGCATGGCCACAAGAGAAAATATCTTGTTATGGTCAATACCATAATGTTGACAATATCCTTAGGCAACCAAACGAGCTTTGTAGATCTCCATCTTTTCATCTGCACTACTCTGGTCTTATTGGAGATCCAGTTACACTCTATGGGCATTATCCCTTCGAGTGGATCAACAAGTGTCCGTACATCGTTGACCTTCATAGACTCTATTTCGGATCTATGGCTCCAAGCTATTATTCAAAGTCGAACCTCTACATGGCATCCATATAGATGATCAGATCCTTATTGTTCTCATTGAGTTCAACAAGTTCACGTCTCAGACCTAGATACTGAAGTATCTATTTGGCGGATGCGGTACTCTACCGGATCTCCTTAATGGATTCTTTACAATGGATTTCAAATTTGATCTAATCAAATCCAATTCTATGATTTCACTAGATTATGTCAGTTTCTCTATCTGTCGAACTTCATAAGTTTCATATTAAAGGCATCAATACCTTCATCAAGGTACTCTCTTTCTAAAAAGAATGCCGAACAACTTTTGTTCTTTGATAAGGTAGAAGTTATATCCCCTAGATTCTTTAGAGTTATCCTATAAAATAATATATATAGGATCAGGATCTAAGCTAATCGATCTACAAATGCTCGACATAAATCAAATACTTTCAAACCTTAATGTAAGAGAATATCGGCTTACGCCTAGTCCATATCTCATATGAAATTATTGCGACTGATTAATTCAAAATTCAGTTTAGAATATAATAAGCAGTCTTAAGAGTATAACCTTAAAAAGAGACTGACAGACTTTTAAATTTCATCATGGATCAAACTATGTCTAACAAAGTCGATTCCAATAAGGGAGAATCTTTATTCTCTTCTAGATATATCAAAAACTCATCGGAAGGGCATTCTCCTCTTTGGTCTGATCGAAGAATTTTAATGCTCTTCTAAATTTATTTCTCTATCTTATTATGAACTTATGTGAATATTTTAAATAATCTAAATTTATAGCAAATATGTTCGTAAATTTAATACATCAATATATATCAAGTTCAGAATATCATTGGTTTGTTCATCTTTTCTAGCAAAAGATGACTTGATCATCTTACTAAGGAGATAGGATTGACAGGTTGATAATGATTCACGATCATTGACTTCAAGAATTATCCTCTGTTGATCCTATTCTTATTTATATGATCGAGCCTAAATTGCCAAAGGTAGGCTTTCATGATATTATCTACTTTAAGGAGTTTGTTTGATTGTGTACAATACACTAACAGGCATGACTATTCACAAATATCATTTCTTAGTTATCCACATGATTTTGATATCATTCATAATAAAATTAGAAAAATCATTAGACAATAGTGACAATCACTAAAATGATATTGTTAGAATTAAAAATAAGCTCGAGAATTTTTAAAACCAAGATTGGAACATAACTTCCAACTTCAATATTCAAAAATCTCTTGCAGTTTCCAAACTTTCTACTAACCTAAAGTTGTTGTAATAATTTGTATGGACTTTCAATATCCAATATCTAGATAGTAGTATCACAGATAGAGAAATCACAAGGTGTTATCATATAAATATCTTGTTCAGCAATCCTTTGCTGATTTCTCTTCCTTAGCCTATTCGGATCAAGAGACTCTGCCGGACTAGGTTAACCTTAGACTCTTTTGTTAGTTCGGACTCATTAGCCCAAGTACGACTCTTTTGCACTTTCTTTTCTCTTTTCTTTCTTAAAAAATTATTACCTCACTGAAGACATATCTTCAGAGGTATAAAAGAACTTCTTCAATATTTGAAGAATTTTCTCCCACTGAGCATCAATGAATTTATAACTAAATTCGTGTTCTTCGCTGCTCTCAAAAATCCCACGCAGTGATACAATCATTAGGCCACTTCTGATAAGTGCCTTTGATCACATCATGTATTTTGGATGTAGAAACTTCAGGTGCTGGATCCATAATCATATTTAGGATCTATTCGTGCTCTAGAACTATTTACAACTTCTGATACCAATTATCGAAGTTGGGTCCTATAAATCATCACTGTCAAACAGTGAATGGAGCAACAGACATCTAGCCATTACTGAAAGAAAAATACAAGACCTTTATATTTATGAATTGATTAAGTCTAAAGATTTAGACTTTAGTCTAAATATTTTTTCACTATTTTAGTCAAATTGGTAGCCTCTACCTTCAATCCGAGAAATTTCCTTAATTCCTTAGTGGGTACTAGAATCCACAAAGACTACATACAAGCCCAAGGATGGCTCGATCAATCCATATGCATCTATGGGTAGGTTCTCAATCAATTATTTCTTCAAATAATTTTTAGTAATTAATTTTGCCTTAGATTTTATTTCAGTAGGTGATGGAACTCCACTAAAAGTTTTGATTAGGTCAAACCATTAACATGAACTTACTCAGTATTTCTAACTAATGAATGATCAGGTCCAAAGATGGCTCGATCAACCCAACCATCATCAGATAGTATAACAGAGTCATCATATGATGAATGATAATTTCATCATTTAGAGAGAACACCAAACGGATGGCACCTGTAATGTCCATCAGAAATAATAGACCCATTATCATTCACCTTAATGGGAGGCTATGATCTAGTTATCCCCATAACTAGCTCATTTTATAGACCTAATAATTTAGAAGATTGAATCAATTTAGAGAAGAGATGAGAAGATATCAACCAGTAAATCACAATCCTCTCACTGACTTTACCAAGTTATTGAATTGGATTAAGGTCATGCTGGTTGAACTGGCACCTAGATCAGTCACACTAATCAACCTTATTGACATGAGTCAACTCGAATCACTTAGTAGTCTAATCAAGACATAATTTATCAAATTAGTCAGATAAGTGAGATCGATGGGAGGATCTGCTAAGCTTGCCTTAGACACCATCGAAATGGTCAGGTAAGCCGCTCTCAATTAAAAACCACCAATCAAAATATCGAACTTACCTTAGACATTAATTGATTAATTAGTTTCAATTTGACCAACCTAATGATTCAGATTCAACTACTGAGCCATAATCAATGTCTATTTGGTCTAATCAAAGACATGAACTTGACCATCTACAACTATTGTATTGGTTCTAGAGAAATTCTAATTTTAATCTAATTCAATATTTGGTTAGATTTAATCAATTTCTCTAGTTAGTTCATAACTCTTTGATTCTAACTTTAGGTCTAATCTAATTAAGAGGATCTGATTTGAGCTAACCCATGCCCCATTATTTTATGCAAATGACATTAAATCTTAAATCATAATTCTAGATCTAATCAATTCTATACTTAATTCTTAATTAAGTTTTGCATCAACATGGTTAAAGTTTTGAAAATAATTTTCACATGTAAATTATAAAATCTTTTAGATCAAATCTAAATTTTTTATGATTTTAAATCAAAATAATTTTGATTAAACAAGATTAGATGTAACTAACTTCTTCACAACTTGCATGACATACAATAACACCTAGAGTTTCAAGATCTAGGATTTTGCAAGAAAGTAAGTTTTCTCCTTTCACTTTCTTCTTCATGGGATCTAATCACCTGGCACCCCTACACGTCATAAGAGCAGCTCATCGAATGGGAAGAGAGAGTCTTTAAATCCTTCTTGCTCCTATGATCGGACGGCCTGGTGATCAATCCAATCCAAATACTTGCAAATTGAATCATCTAATCTAATCACATATCATATATGCATGAATTTAGATCTAGTCTAAATTACATCAAATCTAATTACAATCTTAGATTATATCTAAATTAGATCATAAATATCATATGCATGATATAAAATCAGATTTTATCAAGGATCAGTACAAACTAGGACAACCTTTTTACTGCAAGGGGTAAACCCTACAGCAGGACAACCTTATGTCAGTTTATGCGATCAATCATTAATTAAATTTAGATTAAAATATCATATATTAGATCTAAATAAAATTAAAATTTAGATTTAATATGCATATAAATTATATCATAACGAATCTAGGCTCTGATACTACTATTGGGATGCGTAGGCGATTTCATGCATGTATTTTGAAACTTTTTCAAAAAAATTACAGCAAAAGATAAGTAGATTAATCAAATTAATATAATATAAATATGATCTAATTATCAGATCAATCTACTCTAGGATCTATGATATATTATATTGTATATAAAATCTAAAAAATACTGAAGATAAAATCAGCATGCATGCATGTGAGCAGTAGATCACATCTACTTCTAATCTGCGTTAGAACTCGATACCTGAGCATAGATCGATGATCACTACTATTAAAAAGATGGTAGAGAAGGTCCTTGTTGGTTGCTCGCAGTCGCACATATGTCTAGCCTCTACGAAAAATCTACTTGAAGCCCCGATCTGATCGATCTTCTCGAGAGTGCTAGCTCGCGCGAAGACCTTCTTCTTGACTGATCTGGATCCTTTCTTCAAATCTTTAAAATCTTTCTAAAGATTGAAAATAGACTTTTAGAGGAGATGAAGAGATGAAAGAAAGATAAAGAATAAATTAATTTTTTTCTAATTATTTTCTCCTCCCAAACCTTTAGAATCAAAAATTTGAAATTCAAGTTTTTGCGCACACCCCAAGAAAGAGGACCCTCCTCCCTATTTTTCACACCATGAACCAAATCCAAAATTTTATCATGTGAAGAGCTCTCTTCTGGCATCTCACACACATAAAAGAAATTACAAAAATCCCTTTTATAGGCATGTTAGGAGGTGGGGTGAAGAGTCCTAAAGATCCTGGACTCCTACAGGATTCTACCTCCCTTCACAATTTTACATCCCAAAATATGACAAAAAATATGAGATACTCCTTCTCATATTTTTTTGTGGTAAAGTGCTTCTCCAACTGATCTCTCACAAAAAATATCCTCAAAATATCACACATATAAGAAGAAATAAATTTATTTCCATGGAGAGCTTGATCTAGATGAGAATAGATTCTCCTGATAAGGAATATTTTAAAATCTAATTTTAGAATATTTCTTTTGTCAAAATTAAATTATATTTGGATGTGAGATAGATAAGGAAAATGACTCTTTAATATAAAATAATCTCATTCAAAATAATTTTATATATGGAGATATATGGCATGCAATCTGGGTTGGCGCAGGGAGAAGAGTCCTATTCCAATAAGGACTCCTAATTTTCTTATTTGAATCCAAACCAAATCACATCTGATTTAATCCAAATAAAATATATAAAATATAATCTAATTAGGTTCATAAATTTTTTATCAAATTCTAATCAAATTAAGAATTGATTGAATCAAAGTTTTGATCAAATCAGAGACAATTCTCCCTTAGCAATTAGGTCATCTCATAACCTAATCGGATCAAACCTAATTGAATCTAATTCAATTAGATTTTATTTAATTCTCTTTGTTCAATTAAATTAAACTAATTAGTAATCTAATTATTAATTATTTTTTTATTAATTTACTAATATTTGATGAATTAATTTATTATAACTTTTGCATAAGGTTAGTCATCAATCAAATCGACGATTAAGCCCTTGAATGATTCTCAATCATTGATCAGCCACATGATCAATCAGAAACTTCTTTTAAGTGTGACCCCATAAGTTTAAACCTAAGTTGGTAGAATAGAAATAATTTTTTGAATCAATCGATGTAACCATCTAGCAATGATGACCCGACGTCCGGATAGGTCGAATGTTGGCAAAGCACCTATTAGCATATAATTACCGTATAATTCATTCTTTTGATCCTAATGCTCGAGAATGACCTAGGATTTAACTGTCAATCCTAAATAAGTCATTTACATTATATTTTAATCTTTTTTAAATCCATCACATGATTATCCGAGCAGAGATTTTACTAAATTGAAATACACTGATGCATATCTCCTACTAATTCAGAGGGATCAATCCCATCTTGACTCACATACCGACTTGACAAGTACTTAACTATACCCAAAAATCTTTCATCACTGAATTAGAAACTCAGTTAGTTTGGCATTAAAGTACAGTGAGTTATTTGTAAGTCACCGTGATGATCTCAGATCAGAGGGATACTTATACCCATACCCTTCGCGAGCTACCCTTGACAGCAGAGTGCTCTGCAGTTGGTCACGTTCAGTGATGATGTACTCTTACATCTTACCTGCATGCCATGCCAGTATTTTTATACCATTTAGTTATGAGGATAACCAATGCATATGATACACAATGACCTACACTTGATATCGCATCATCCTAGTAATAGCGTATCGTTTGGTCACGAACCAATTTAAGGACTACGTGATAAATCTTTCTTTATCGATCAAAGTAGTCTTACGGACTTCATCATAATATAAGAGTTCATTAGAAAATATATCTTTGTAATAAAAAATATCAAATAACTTTTATTATTTATCAATTCATATACATTTATAATTAGCACAATCATCAAACAATTGACTTTAGGACATAATTTCCAACAAGACCTAGGGTTAGAAATCATTGATAATGGACCATGTTAGTAATTGATCAAATCTAATTAAAAGTTAATTCTGATTGAATCAATTTTTTCTCTTGATCAATTTCAATAGTTATAGTTAGTCAAGTCCATATCTTTGATTAGACCAATATGGACTTTGATTGTGGCTCCGTGGTCGAACCTAAGTCTATAAGTTGATCAAATTAAAAATGACTAACCAGTTGGTGACTAAGGTAAGTATGGCAGCTTTAATCGATGGTCATTAATTAGGAGCTACTTGCATAGATTGAGTCTATGTCGAGTTAATAGCATATCCCTCTCATCGATCTCACTTATCTGGCCAACATGGTAAATCATATTTTGTTTAGATCACTTAATGATTGGAGTTGACCCATACTAACTAAAAAATCAGTATGACTGATTTACGTGTCCCTATTTTAACTTGTCTTAAGTCCTCTTTCTAACTTGGTGAAATCAGTGGGAGGATTTATGACTGGTTGGCTGGACCAGCTTATGCCTGATCTTCTTTAATCTAACTTGATAAAGTCAGTGGGAGGATTAAGATTAACTGATCAAGTTTCTTCTTATCTCTCAATTCAACTAATTAAATCTTCTAAAATTTTTAGGTTCCTAAAATAAAATAGTTATAATGATAACTAGATCATAGCCTCCTATTAAGTTGAATGATAATGAGTTCAACAGTTTAGATGATCATTGGAGGCACCACACGCCTGGTGCTCATCTGGCTGTTGAAATTATCATTCATAATATATGGATTTAGTTGTGTCTTTCTGATAATGGTCAGGATGAACGAGCCACACTCAAGTCTGATTACTCGTTTGTCATACATACAGGAAAAGGTGAGTGAGCTAGTGAAGTTCTAAGTCTCATACATACTGATGTATGTAGACCAATGAACACTAGTGCCAGAGGTGGATATTATTATTTCATTACTTTTATAGATGACCTATCGAGATATGGGCACGTCTACTTAATGATGCATAAGTTAGAATCATTTGAAATATTCAAACGATTTCATAATAAAGTAGAAAAATAAATTGGGAAGAATATTAAAACTTTTTGATCTGATCGAGGAGGAGAATATCTCTCTAGTGAGTTTCTAACATACTTGGAAGAGAATGAGATTCTCTCATAATGAATCCCTTTTGGAATACCACAGCATAATGGTGTATCAAAAAGGAGGAATCGAACCCTGTTAGACATTATTGGATCCATGATAGGCTTTGCAAGTCTGCTAATCTCTTTTTAGGGATATGCACTCGAGTTGGCTTGTTATATTTTAAATAAAATTTTGAGTAAGTCTGTAAGTAAAACACCACATGAGATGTGGACAGGGCATAAGCTAGCACTCTCTCACCTTAAGATTTGGGGATGTTCGGTTTATGTCAAACATCTGAAAACTGACAAGCTTGGACCTAGGTCTGATAAGTGTCTATTTGTAGGGTACCCAAAAGAGACCAAGGGGTATTATTTCTACCTTGCTAATGAATAAAAGATGTTCATCAGTAATAGGACAGTCTTTTTAGAAAAGAAGTTTCTTGGAGAAAGAACTAATACCTCAAAGATTGAACTTGATGAAGTTCAATCAGTAGAAGAATCGATACAATCTAATAAACCCATTGAGTTGGACTTGATTAGATCAAATCCAGAACCTGTTGTAGAAATATCTTTAAGGAGATCTGATAGAGTACCATATCAACCGAATAGATACTATGATTTCTTGGTCTGAGATGGTAATCTAGTTGAACTCGATGAGAATAATGAGGATCCAATCACCTATATGGATGTGATGTAGAGGTCTGATTTCGATAAGTGGCTGGAAGCCATGAAATCTAAAATGGAGTCCATGAAAGTCAATAATATATAGACATTATTTGACCCACCTGAAAGGATAAAACTCATAGAGTGTAAGTGGGTCTTCAAAAGGAAGAGGGGTGCAGATGGAAAGATGGAGACATATAAAGTCTGTTTGATTGTCAAGGATTATCGTCAGTGTTATAGTATTGACTATGACAAGATATTTTCTTCTGTGATAATGCTCAAGTTCATTCGGATTATGCTTACGATAGCAGCACATCTGGACTATGAAATTTAACAAATAGATGTGAAAACAATCTTCCTAAATGGAGAGCTAGAAGAAGAGGTGTATATGATACAATCTAAAAGTTTTATATCCATAGATGAGTCAAAAGTGTGCAAGCTTCAGAGATCCATTTATGGACTTAAGCAGGCATCTCGGAGTTGGAACATGCATTTTGATAAAGTGATCAGAATGTATAGCTTCATTAAGAATGGAGAGGAATCCTACATATACAAGTGGGTTAATAACTCGATAATAGTATTTCTTGTTTTGTATGTGGATGATATTCTCTTAATCGAGAATGACATCCCTACATTATAAGGAATAAAAGTTTGGTTATCATCTCAGTTCTCCATGGAGGACTTGGGAGAAGCATCCTTCATCTTTGGGATGAAGATCTATAGAGATAGATCTAAAAAATTGCTTAGATTATCCCAGTCGACGTACATTGATACTGTACTAAAAATATTCAGTATGAAGAATTTTAAGAAAGGCTATCTCCCGATAGGCCAAAAAATTTCTCTCTCAAAGAGTGATTGTCCGACAACTCCTTAAGAGAGAAAGCATATGAGTAGAATTTCATATGCTTCAGCAGTGAGATCTATTATGTATGCCATGACATGTACGCGACTGAATGTGGCATACTCACTAGGGGTAGTGAGTAGATACTAGTTCGATCTAGGTGAGAACAACTGGAAGGTCATAAAGACTATCCTTAAGTATTTGAGAAATACTAAAGATCAGTGGCTTATTTATGGAGAATGCGACTTAAAACTTATGGGATTTACCGACTTCAATTTTTAGTCAGATCATGATGATAGCAAGAGTGTGTCAGGATCTATTTATATCCTAAATAGTGGAGTAATTTGCTGGAAGAGTTCTAAGCAGCACACTGTGGTCAACTCTACTTACGAGGTGGAATATATCATGGCATCTGATGCTGTGAAAAAAATTGTGTGGTTACAAAAGTTTATCAATGAGCTCAGAGTGGCACCCTCTTTTGATGGCTCCATCTTGTTGTACTGTGACAGCACTGGAACCATTGCTCAAGCAAAGAAACCAAAGTCACATCAGTGGACCAAGCACATTCTATGTTGCTACCACCTGATCTGAAAAATCATAAATCAAGGTGACATCGACCTTTAAAAGATCGATGGAAAAAAGAATCTGATCGACCCATTAACTGAAGCCCTTGTGATGGAGTTTGAAGATCATAAAATGAAGATGGATATATGATACTGTATTGATTGGCTTTAGTATAAGTGGAAGATGTTAAAAAATGTGTCCTAAAGTCAATCATCAGCTTATTGATGGTTGTGCTATTTGATGTAATTGTATATGAATTAATAAAATATTTATTTAATATTTTTCATCATAAGCTTGTACATCTTCTATATCAAACTTCTATGTTATGATAAAAGTTTCTAGGACTATTTTAAATCGATAAAAGAGGATTTACTGTTTAGTCCTTAAATGAGTTTATGACCAAATGATATGCTATTACTAGGATAATAGACATATCAAGTGTAGGTCGTTGTGTGCCATATAGGTTGGTTGTCCTCTTAACCAAGGAGCATGGAGATGCTAGTATGTCATGTAGGTGAGATATAAGAGTATATTTCACTGAATGTGATCAACTTCGAAGTACTCTACTGTCAAGAGTCACTTCTAAGGGATATGGGTATAAGTGTCCCTTCGATCTGAGATCATCACGGTGACTTGCAAGTAACTCACTATACTTTGGTGTCAGATTATCTGAATTTTTAATTCAGGATTGGAAGATTTTTGGGCACAGTCAAGTACTTGTGAAGTCGATGCATGAGTCAAGATGGAATTGCCCACTCCAAGAGCTTGAAGAGAATGCTTTGTGTTTTAATTTAGTAAGACCTTGACCATTGCAATCCTTGTGAGGAGTCACAGAATTTATCAGGTTGAGATACATAATGGATGTACTATTAAGAGTTGACAGTTTAAACTCTAAGTCATCCTAGCATCAAAGGTCAAAGGGATGAATTATATGATAACTATATCCAAATAGGTTTTTGAGTGTTGCTTTGCATATATTCGACCTATCCGAACGTCGAGTACCATTGCTAGATAGTTACTCTGATTGATACAAGAATCAATTTTTATGCTACTGACTTAGGTTCGAACCTATGAGGTCACACACATTAAAAGTTTTTCTCCGATCATATGGCTAATTTGAAGAGTCCCACTGAACGGAGACTCTGCTGAAGAGTCCCACTGGACGGGGACTCTTGAGAAGAGTCCCATTAGACTTGGACTCTATCATTAATGAAGAATTAATTAGTGATTAGATCATTAATTAGCTCAATTTGATTGAGCATTAAAGTCTGGATCACGTTTGATTGAATTGGATTCAATCAGGTCAAGTCTGATTAGGTTATGAAATGACCTAATCGGTAAAAGAAAAATGATCCTGATTTGATCGGGTCTATGGCTCAATTAATTTATTAATTTGATTAAATTTAATTAAGATTATAGAAGTTTAATTAGATTAGATTCATCATATTTTATTTGGGTCTAATCGGATTGGGTTTGAAAGAAATCCAATTGGTTAAACCCTAGAGTCCCAAATGAGTGGGACTCTCTCCCATGTGCCACCCAAATTATCTCACACCTTTTCTCACCATACAAAATCAGTTTGTGCATAAGAAAACTAAAAAATAATCTTTCTTTTGTCACCCATTAAGGATAAGAATTGATTTGTTATGATTTGAATTCAAATTGGTTTGAATTTCAACTTAAAACCTTATCCATATGCTTTCACACGTCGGCAGTTTCTGAAGGTGCCCATTGTGTATGAGAAAAAAAAATCTTTCTAATTAATTTTTATGCCTAATTTTTTTTGGTAAGTCTCTATTTAAGTTGGATAAGGGTGAGAAAAAGTTAGAGTCAAATTAAAATTTAAAATAATTTAAATTACAACAAACTCCAGCCCTTATCTTGTCTTATCTGATTTGTGTGACAACTATAAAAAGACCATAATTTTGTGTGCCAAAAGAAGAGAGCTTTTTACCTTGAGATACCAGAGAGAAAGAGGGTCAAAAATACTTCTTTGGGGCATGAGGTTTGGGTGGGTTTCTTTCTTCCTTGGCATGAACAAAAGAGGAGACCGATCTCCTCTCGGGTGAGCGACCTAGAATTGTTCTAGAATTTTGGGTGAGAGAAAAAGCAAAGAGAAGAGAGTCTTCATCAAATTTTTTTCTACCATCCAGTATTCCCTCTAATCCATCTTCGACATTGAAAAGATTTGAGGTGATCAAATAAGGAGATCAAATCAGATCTGCCATCAGAAACTGACTGCACGAGCTAGCACTCCTGCAGAGGACTAATCAGTTCGAGGACTTCATGTGGACCATCCATAGAGGCCAACCGCTTGTGCGGCTACAAGTGACCAGAGAGGACTTTCAGATCTACGTTCTCAATTATGGAGACTTTGGCTTTGGTGGAGACTTTCAAAGAGGACTTTGGCTTTAGCTTCAGCATCGGCTTCGGTGGTTGGCTTGACAGCAAAAGGCTCGACAGTGGTCAGCTCGGGGGCAGACTCGACCATGGGTGCAGTCGAAGCCTCAATATCAGGTATCGGTTGAGCATTCCAATCCTCGTCTTTGACCTCATTCCTAAAAGCATTAGGGTCAAGCCGACTGATGTTGACTTCATAAAACAGTCGACCAACTTGGGCCTTGCAAGCATCAAATCCATACCCTTATGCGACCATCAATCCTTCTGCAATCTCAGTTTGGAAGTTTGGTGAGGCTTTGAACTCGTGATGGCCTTCATCTTGGCTTCGGCTATCACCTTTGCCTTCTCGACCTCCGTTCGAGCCTCGACCAGCTTCATTTTTTCTTTGGTAGCTTGGATCATCACCTCTTTGAGCTCTTTAGCTTGGTGATATTCTGTTGCCGTATCTCGACAACACCATGCTCCACTATCAAGAAGCCCTCGATCTATCCTCTCCTGTGTTGCCAAGAGATTGGACTTCACCCGAGATGTTGTTGGATTTCAACCACACAGTAAAAAGTAATTTTTAAAATTTTTTAAAATACTCAAATTAATAGCTTTATCAAATAAAATTATTGAGCCGAACCCAAAACCCTAGAATCACCTTGCCGAACACGATCAAAGTAAATTCAAGCATTCAAAATGATAGAATATTATACTTTAATCAAAATAAAAAAGTAGCATATTGGTGTTCTCCACAAGACCCCAAGATAGAAGTCCTCCAACGGTGATCCACATGGAAGTTGGCCAAGGTCCTTCCCAATTGGTGCGCAGCTGTAGCCTTATCTTCTCAAGAATACTGCCGGCTTCAAACTTGCATCACAATCGCACTAAAATCCAGTTATTTTTGATCTTATTATCAAAATGACACCAAGAAGACACTCTTCAGATGTCATACAACTTAAGATTTAATTTTTGGCTCTAACACATAAAAAAAATCAAATCTTAGGGTACTTCAGCAACACTTGCTGAAAATCTCACCACCCTTGTAGCAACTTTTGCCACTCAAATTTTTCTTTTTTTTTTTATCAAAATTTTTTTAGATTTTTTTTTATGATTTCTACATCCCTTGTCTATAGATCACCCAAAAATCATAGCTAGAAGCCTTCTGGGGCATCCCCTATAAATAGGGGACCAAGGGATGTTACATGGGATGAAGGGGCACCAACTTTTGGCACTCCAACTTCCCACACACCAAATAAATTCATTGAGTGAATTATTCATAATATAGATATTTAGAGCAAAAGGAATCTTCCTTCCCTATGTGCCATAAAAATTCCATTAATTTTTGGCATTAATACATAGGATTTCTGATTTATCTTCTAAGGCAATGCGTTTAATAAAGAGCCATCTTTAAGAAGGACTCTTTATTTCTCATGCTGATTTGAGGTGGGCGGCAATTATATTTATGTGTGGATTTTAGTGAATATGGAGGAATCCTTCTCCACTTAAAATTGATCTAAGTTGGATAAAGATTTAATCCAAATTGACCCAATCCCATTAGGTCAAAGCCAATTGGTCTAGGTTAGCTCAAATACTTTGAACCAAACCAATTTGGAAACCTGGGTGAATACAATGTGCTAGCATATCAAATTAACCCATAGAATTTATATTAAACTCTAATTATAAGACTAAATTTAAAAATATATGACCCATTGGGTTCCAAATCTAGCCAGTAGTGGATCCAGACTTTCGACGTAATCCTAATCCGATGAGCTTAGGTCACCCGAAGAGTCCCAATCAACTTGGACTCTTCCAAATTAATTTCAGAATCAAATTTTTTTAATTTTTATCAAGCCCATAAGTTAAGATTGACATCTAGCAACATGTCATGACTATCTAGAGGATTTAAAATTTTGATAAAAAATTATCAAAATACCCTTCAGTGGCAAGTTCGCATGTAGTTCAATCTTTCAGTCAAACAATATCCCAGATGAGTTGTAGGCATGAAAATATATCAAATCCAATCACTTATATTTATATATCTCAATCTGAAAGTGATGATTTAATTGATAATATATTAAAAATCTTTTTCTAATTATCATCCTATTTTGGCCAAAGACTTCCAGAATCACTGTACTATGAGATCACATAGGATGTTCGCTCTCCTTATTACGAGTGACTGATCTCTTATTGATCACTCACATCCTCTATGCATACTTCACCATATCCAGAACATCCCACACAAGGATTAGAGAATCAAGTTAGGTAGTGAACTAAAATATGGATCCATGTACATAAGGTACCATGGTGACCTCAGATCAAAGGATCACTTACACAACTCCCACTAGAGAATTATCAGTTGACATATAAATAGGACTCCATCTGATTATTCTCTCATAGGTCAATTCAGTGAACTCATTCTCTGATGAGCACCTATATTCTTGTATTAGTGTCACCACACAAGTGGTTGTGAGATCAACCACTCTCATTTTTGAGCATACATAGGACATGCCAGTCTTACCGATATCATTGATCTCTAACTCAATATACCAATGACTAAAAATATTTTAGATCAGGGCTATCAAAGATTTAGATCTCACTAGCATGATCTCATCACAGCCCTAAAATCATTGTCAGACCTATGGGGTTCATTATAATCTTAAAATTAATAAGATGCAGCATATAATAAATCAAAAATATCAATTTTATTAATAATATTAATGTCAATTATATGAGTCTGGAAGATAAATTATAATAAACACCCTATTGCATTCCATATACGATTGGCTTGTAGGGCATAATTCTTTCAATCTTCCACTTGCACTAAACCCAATCACCCCTATACTTGATACCTATTATATCAAGGTGGCGGTCAAACTGCTGCATTGATAAGGCCTTAGTGAACGAATCTGCTATATTATTCTTGGTGTCAACTCGCTCCACGATCACATCGCATCTTTTGACTATCTCCTAAACGAGGTAGAATTATCTTAGGATGTGCTTGGATTTATGATGAGACGTTGGTTCTTTGACTTAAGCAACTGTCTCAATATTATCACAATAAAGAGGCACTGGTTGTTCAATTCTTGGAACCACACCCAACTCTATGATGAATATTTTTATCCAGATGGCCTCTTTAGCAGCCTCACTTGCAGCAATATACTCAGCCTCAATGATCGAGTCAGGAACAGTTTGCTGTTTGAAATTTTTCCAACTTACTGCACCACCATACAAGATGAACACATATCTAGATATTGATTTGCTATCATCCGAATCAGATTGAAAACTAGAATTGGTATAATCTTAGAGTTTTAAATCAGATCCACCATATATTAGAAAAATATCTCTAGTTCTTCTTAAATACTTGAGTATATTTTTTACAGCTTTCCAATAATCCTCTTCGGGATCAGCCTGAAATCTGCTTACAATACCCAAGGCATAAGCCATATTAGGCCTGGTATATAATATAGCATATATTATTGATCCTATTGCCGAAGCATAAGGAATAGAACTCATTCTATTTCTCTCTTCAGGTGTCTTAAGAGATATCTTCTTAGAGAGTTGTATGCCATGACCTATGGACAAGTAACCTCTTTTACTTTCCTCCATGTTGAACCTCTTCAACACAAGGTTAATGTACCTAGACTGGGATAAGCCTAGCATCCTTTTCGATCTATCCCTATAGATCTTTATACCAAGTATATAGGATGCTTCACTCAAGTCTTTCATAAAAAATTTTTGTGATAGCCAAGTCTTGACCGATTGCAATATCGAGATATCATTCTCAATGAGCAGTATGTCATTCACATACAAGACTAAGAAGATAATAGTACTCCCACTACTCTTCTTGTACACACAAGGTTCATCCATATTTTTGATGAAGCCAAACGATTTGACTGTCTCATCAAAATGGATATTCCAGCTCCTCGATGCTTACTTTAATTCATATATGAATCTATTAGCTTGCATACCTGATTTGTTCTCCCACTTAAGACAAATCCCTCTGACTGAGTCATATAGACTTCTTTCTTAAGGTTTTCATTAAGGAAGGCAGTTTTGACATCCATCTGTCAGATCTCATAGTCATGGTATGCTGCAATAGCAAGCATTATCCGAATAGACTTAAGCATGGCTACCGACGAAAAAGTTTCTTCATAATCAACACCTTATTTTTATCTAAAATCTTTTGCTACAAGCCTGGCCTTATTGGTATCTACCTGACCATCTGCTCCAATCTTCTTTTTGAAAATCCATTTGCAGCCTATTGGAGTCACACCCTCAGGTGCATCAACCAACGTCTAAACTTGGTTGGCATACATGGAGTCTATTTCGAATTTCATGGCATTGAGCCACTTATCAGAGTCACTACTCATGACAGCTTTCAAATAGGTCGTAGGCTGATCATTCTCAATGATGTGAGATGGTTGTCATTCTCAATGATAAATCCATACCTAAGTGGTACACTACACACTCTACTCGACCTTCGGAGAGGAGGTGTGTATAGTGGCTATGCCTCAACAATGGGCACAACTAGTTGAGAACCATCTGATGAATCCTGGATGGATTGTAGATTTTGAACTTCCTCAAGTTCAACAGACCTCCCACTGCCTCTTTCTTGGATTAACTTTTTCTCCAAGAAAATGGCATGCCTACCAACAAACACCCTCTATTGAGTAGGATTATAGAAGTAGTATCCCATACTCTCCTTGGGATAATCTACAAATCTGTATTTTTTTGATCTAGCATCTAGCTTATGTCCATCAATATTTTTCCCATAAGCTGGGCAGCCCCAAATCTTAAGATGCTTAAGATTGGATCTTTTTCCTTTCTATATTTCATATGGAGTGCTAGAAACAAATTTTGAAGGTACTTTATTTAAAATATATGCTGTAGCCTCGAGGGCGTATCCTCAAAAAGATAGTGAAAGATCCATGAAACACATCATGGACCGCACCATATCTAATAAGGTGCGATTCTTCCTTTCCATAATTTTATTTAATTATGGAGTATAAGGAGGTGTCCATTGAGAGAGTATACCATTTTATTTCAAATAATCGAGAAACACACTAGACAAGTATTCTCCTCTGCAATCCAATCGAAGAGCTTTAATATTTTTACCAGTTTATTTCTCGACCATTTTTTGATACTCTTTAAATTTGTCAAAGGCTTCAGATTTGTATTTCATTAAATACACATATCTAAATCTAGACATATTATCAGTAAATTTGATGAAGTAAGAGTATTCACCTCTAGCTTGAATCGACATTGGACTGCACATATTAGTATGTACAAGGTCCAAAATGTCACTCGCCCGATCTCCATGTCCAGTAAATGGAGTCTTGATCATTTTTTTTATAAGATAAGATTCACAAGTTTCATATAATTCATAATCATAAGGATCAAAAAAATTATTTTTGTATAACTTGTTAATCCTTGACTCATTTATATGGTCAAGTCAGCAGTGCCAGAGGATTGTGACATTCACATCCTTTCTCTTTCTTTTCTTCATATTATCAACATGAAGCACATTATCATTAAGTGAAAGAAACATAAGACTATTATCAATAAAAGTACTTCCATAATATTTATTAAAAAAATATATAGAACAACCATTATTTTTTATAATTATTTCAAAATCTTGTTTCAATAACAATGGTATAGAAATAATATTTCTAACAATATTTGAAATATAATAACAGGTCTTTAGTTCCAAAACTTTTTTTGAAGGCAACTTCAAAATCCTGGTTCCTATGGCTTTGGCTTGAATGGACTCTCCACTTGCATCGAACAGCTTGAAGTCACCTTTATTTAGATTTTTTATTTTCTGTAGATCCTGCAATGATTTTCAAAGGTGTGAACCACAGGTGGTATCCAATACCCAAGAATCTGATATTGAAGTACTTAATGATAAATTAGTTTGTATCATATACAAACCTTTAGCAACATTTGCTGATTTCATGATTGTAAGGTACTCCTTACAATTTTTCTTCTAGTGGTCCTCCTTGCCACAATGATAACAAATACTTTTGGTGGAGATCTTTTTCACCTTCTTCTTGGAGATGCAAATCTTAGGATTTACCTTTTTCTTAGAATCTTTCTTCGTCTTCTTCTTGCTGATCTTATCAACATGAATAACCTGAGCCTTTTCACCCTTGAAATGACTCTACTATTTTTAATATATTCAGTAGCTCAGGCAAGCTGATGTTCAATTTGTTCATATGATAATTAATGACAAACTGAGAAAAGGAGTCAGAAAGAGACTGCAGGATCAAATCTTAGCTCAGTTCACCATCCATGACAAAACTCAGCTGTTCCAGATGAGTGATCAAATCAATCATTTTTAGGACATGCGTTTGCACGGAAGAGCCTTTAGTCATACGGGCACAGAACAATTATTTCGATATCTCATATCGAGTAGTTCAACTTTGCTGCCCATATAACTCCTTAAGATTAAGGAGAATAGACGAAACGTCCATGTCCTCATACTGCCTCTGGAGCTCATTGCTCATGGAGGCAAGTATGATACATTTGACAGTCACACTGTCATCTTTCCACATCTTGTATGTGGCCTTTTTCTCCTCGAAAGAATCTTCCCCAAAAGAATCTGGAGTAGGTGTATCCAGAATGTTGGAGACTTTCTCCTGAGTGAGAATGATTCTTAAATTTCTTAACCAGTCGACATAGTTGGGTAAGGTCAACTTGTTAGCATCTAGGATACCTCTAAGGAACAGTGAGGATGCCATAAGTGTAGTTAATCTACAATAACAAGAACACAATATAAGCGGACAACTCATGAAGACATTCACAACTATACTAGGACTTTTATCTAATTATGTCTCTCATTATTTTATCAAACTTCATAGCCCTTAAATATGAAGATCAAGAAACATACTAATGTTTCTTAGTAGGGTTGAGATCTCTATTTCTCATAAACACCTTGTAGATAGTACAATAAGTATTCATGAGTTCAAGAGTAGGTAACTCTTTACTAATTATACCTTTATAATTCTCAACATCTTTCATTCTGATCTCTAGATCACATATAGTCTTGTGGATAGCACAACAAACTATAGTGTTCTAGTTAAGTTGACCCTTTAATCCCATATAGTCATACTTAAATAATGTTGTCCTTGTGGATAGCACAACAAAGCAACACTATTCAAATATACCATAAGCATCAATATGCACTTGATCAACATCATGTCAATTTCTATAGTAAGCCTTGTGGATAGCACAACAAGCTCACAAGATCTTGACATACTCTATCAACCAAGTTTGAAGAAAGGCTCTTGTAGTGTCTACATCACTAATCAATCTAAGTCCGAAATTTAAGAAGATCAAATTGGCCAGGTAAGTAGGTGGGAGGCTCTCCATAGTTTTTTTAGACACCAACAGAATTGGCCAGGCTAGCATACGGACCTAATTAAAAAATTATCTTTTATACTTTTCTCGACACCAATTGATCTTAAGAATTTGACTTTTGATTTAAAAGTGAATCCTGACATTACAACTTAATATAATTTTACGAGGAACTTTAAATTGGTCTCGATATATCCTAACTATATAAGTGCATAAAATGTACACTACAATTTATGTAAATTTGTATGCTTTTACTATTCAAAATAGCAATCACATTATCATGCCAAAAAATATATAAGGGTGCAATCAAAGTCATAACATATGACTAACAAATTCATATAATATAACATACTCTAATCTAATTAGGCATGCATAACACCCTTATTAGCTATACATCGATTTAATCATCATACAATCATGATAATAAAATTATAAATTATCATAAATTTATAATTTAATAATTAAAATTTAAAATTATGATTCACAAAAAGTCAAAAAATATTTTTTTTGATTTTGAAGAATCGATGCAAAAATAATGCTACATTTTTGGCAGAATATGAACAAGAACAATTCTAAGCTACTATTTTGTACTTATTTGATTGAATCAGACAAGGGTGGCTCTGATACCATTGTTGAGTTCCGACCACATAATTAAAAATAATTTTTAAAATTTTTTAAAATACTCAAATCAATAGCTTTATCAAATAAAATTATAGAGCCGAACCCAAAATCCTAGAATCACCTTGCCGAATACGATCAAAGCAAATTCAAGCATGCAAAGAGATAGAATATTATACTTTAACCAAAATAGAAATGTGACACATTGGTGTTCTCCACAAGACCCCAAGGTAGAAGTCCTCCAATGGTGATCTACATGAAAGTTGGCCAAGATCCTTCCCAACCAGTGCGCAACTGCAGCCTTGTCTTCTCAAGAATACTGTCAGCTTCAAACTTATGTCACGATCGCACCAAAGCCCAATTGCTTTTGAGCTTGCCACAAAAATAACACAAAGAAGACACTCTTCAGATGTCATAAATCTAAGATTTAATTTTTGACTCCAACACATGAAAAAATCAAATCCTAAGGCACTCCAGCAACACTTGCTGAAAGTCTTACCACCCTTGTAGCAACTTTTGCCACTCAAATTCTCCTCTTTTTTTTTCAATTTTTTTTTAGATTTTTTTTTATGATTTTTCATACCATTATCTCTAGCTCTTCCAAAAATCTCAGTCAGAAGCCATCTAGAGTATCCCTTATAAATAGGGGACCAGGGGATGTTACATGGGATGAAGGGGCGCCAACTTTTGGCACTCCAACTTCCCATGCACCAAATAAATTTAATGAGTAAATTTTTGGTGATTTAGATACTTAGAGTAGAAGGACTATTCCTTTTTTATGTTTAATAAAAATTTTATTAATTTTTGGCATCAATACATAGGATTTCTGATTTATCTTCTAAGGCAATATGTTTAATAAAGAGCCATCTTTAAGAAAGACTCTTTATTTCTCATGCTGAATGTAGAGGAGTCCTTCTCTACTTGAAACTAGTCTAAGTTGGATAAAGATCCAATCCAAATTGACCCAATCCCATTAGGTCAAAGCCAACTAGTCTAGGTTAGCTCAAATACTTTGAACCAAACCAATTTGGGAACTTGGGTTAATACAATGTGCTAGCATATCAAATTAACATATAAAATTTATATTAAACTCTAATTAAATCAGATCAAGACTAAATTTCAAAGTGTATGATCCATTAGATTCTAAATCTAGCCAGTAGTGAATCCAAACTTTTGACGTAACCCTAATCTGATGAGATTAGGTCACCCGATGAGTCCCAATCAACTTGGACTCTTCCAAATTGATTTCAAAATCAAATTCTTTCAATTTTTATCAAGTTCATAAGTCAAGATTGATATCTAACAATATGTCATGACTACTTGAAAGATTTAAAATTTTAGTAAAAAATTATCAAAATATCCTTCAGTGATAAGTTTCTGTATAATTCAATCCTTCAGTCAAACAACATCCCAGATGAGCTGTGGGTATAAAAATATGTCAAATCCAATCACTTATCTTTATGTATCTCAATCTGAAGGTGATAATTTAGTGGATGATACATTAGAAACTCTTTTCTAATTATCACCCTACTTTGGCTAAAGACTTCCAGAATCACCGTCCTATGAGATCACATAGGATGTTCGCTCCCCTTATTAGGAGTGATTGATCTCTTATTAATCACTCACATCCTCCATACATACTTCACCATATCTAGAACACTCCACATAAGGATTAGAGAACTAAGTTAGGTAGTGAACCAAAATATGGATCCATGTATGCAAGATACCATGGTGACCTCAGGTCAAAGGATCACTTACACAACACCACTAGAGAATTATCAGTTGACATATAAATAAGACTCCATCTGATTATTCTCTCATATATCAATTTAGTGAACTCATTCTCTAATGAGCACCCATATTCTTGTATTAGTGTCACCACACAAGTGGTTGTGAGATCAATCATCCTCATTTCTGAGCATACATAGGATATACCAGTCTAACTAGTATCATTGATCTCTGACTCAATGTACCAATGACTAGAAATATTTTAGATCAGGACTATCAAAGATTTAGGTCCCACTGGTATGATCTCATCATGGCCCTAAAACCAATGCCCAGACCTATGGGGTTCATTAAATCTTAAAATTAATAAGATGCAGCATATAATGAATCAAAAATATCAATTTTATTAATAATATTAATTTTAATTATATGAGTTTAAAAAATAAATTATAATAAATATCCTATCGCATCCCATATGCGATTAGCTTGTAGGGCATAATTCTTTCAGATGCATCCTCCTCGGCCTTTCCCCTGGCCTCCTCTGTAGCCTTCTTCTGGGCATTAGTGACTTGAAGGTCTCCTTTAAGCTTACGCTTTACCCTGTTGAAGCTGACCAATCCTTCAGTGAGGACTATGTGTCATACACCAATTGCAAAAAAATTTTCGAAGTTAGAAACTTGAAAGAGTAAAAGAAAAGAAACTAAGTTAGATGAAGACTTACCTTGAGGAGATCACCGTAGGCTGTATTCAAGACCTCATCTAGAGAATGAGACTTCTTTTCCATCCAGTTGGACAATAGTACCAACATCTTCATTAGCTCTCGAGTGAGCCGATGATTATGGAGGGTTGAGTCACTTCTCGGTACCCTCCTCGCTAGGGTGATGAAGTCTTCTTTTGCCTCAAACGAAGAGGGGCCAGCTTCAGACCTCATTTGTGGTGTCGGTGCCATTAGAGAAAGTGGCAATGAGGTCAATCGAGATGGGGATGGAGTCTGCCAAAGAGGAGGCAGAGTCAAAGCTGAGACCGACTCTAGAGTGGCTAGACGAGCCACCTTAAATGGAAGTGTAATGATGACCTCCTCGAGGATGTCGTCAATCTTGATGGGGTTGGTGCTCGAGGTCCCCGATGATTGAACAGAAGCTAGTGGAGTCAGAAGAGCTGATGAAGCCGAAGAGGTTAGAGTTGAAGTTGTTAGCTTGGACTTTTTTCTTGCTGAAGATTCCTCCCCAGATGCATCCGATCTTTTTTTTTGTAAGGTTGATTTGATTGACTCTAGTGTTGGCCTCATCACTACAAGACCGAAGATAAAAGATTAATAAAAGAGTCATATATGACTACATAATCTATGTAGTAAAAAATTAATCATACCCCGAGGAAGGGCCGGGCTAAGACCAACATCATAAAGTGTCTACTCGATCACAAGTTCCTTCAACTATGGCACTTCGACATCGAGCAGCTTATGGTAGGCCTCTTCATCTTTAGGAAGGATTGACTTCTCCTTGTTCGGAGAAAGCTGAGGATCACCTCATATCCAGTTGAAGCCCTAGGATTGATCCAAAGAGATAGAAAAAATGGCTCTTCCAGCCATGGACTGAAGAAGGAAGTCCATTGATTAATTTGCACCAATACTAAGGAAAGAAGTGCCACCATCCTTTTTCATGGGGGTGCATCTTCAGAGTCAACGATGCTCTAAAGAGCAAAGTTCTTGGATGGATACCGAGCCAATCATACAAAAAAGATGACAAATAACCGAAGGGATCTATATAGGAAGGACTTGGTAAAAGTCAAGAACATTACTAGCAAAGAGATGGAAAGGAAGATGAAGACTAGCTTGGAGAGTCTCTTCGTATAAGATGACTTGACCCTTTGGAGCATTAGAAACATGACCTTTCCAGCTCGGGACTTTTAACCAAAAAGAAGAAGAAATGGAGTACAAAGATTGAAGCCTTCTTAGGTCAGCTTCGGAGACAATCAACTCCTCATTGTCGGGGCCCCAAAAGTCTCCGAACCCTAGCATGAGACTGTTTGAGTGACAAGATTCAAAGCATCAGTGCCTAGACAAGGAACCAGACTCAATAGCAGTCTAAGGAGCACCCTCGAACCTAGCTCAGGGAGAAGGTGGCCAAGAGCTCTAACCACCTTGACAATTCTCACCCCTAACCTCACTATTGGAAGACATTTTTATGATGAAAAGGAAAAATAGAGAGATCAAATGAAGAAGAAAACAATGAGAAAATTGGAAGAAAGCAAAATGGACCAATAAGAAAAGGGGCTTGAACAAAAAAACACTTGTCGAAGCCGAAGAAAATGATGGCACAGGCAGTGATAGAAAATCCCTCCAACAAATCAAGTGCTGGCGCAATGGAAGAAGCTAACAGCCAAAATTATAACAAAGGAAGGAGGACATGCCTATTTATACTATGGCCCAATGGTCTAGATCGGAGCCTCAGGCCAGCAGATTCAGCCACATGGCATAGATCACAGCCATTAGATCACAGCTATTTGATCAAGTGACTCTTTGTCTCACCCCCTCCTGATTCAGCCACATAGACCAATCTGTGAGAAGCGTCATCGGGCCAATCAATGCCTGATATGTGGCAATTCATGATAGGCCAGTCCATAACCATCACAGAACTCCTGATGGTTATAGTGAAATGTGGCATACGAGTTAATGCCACTAATCACCTATCATCCATGATGACATCGTCGACCATGATTCTCCATGATGGTTACCAGCTATCAAGGTAACATATTTCTGAAGGAAAATCAGGTGATTTGTATACAAATTTTTCATCACATGAGAGTAAGCAGCGAAAGATAAATATTAAAATAATTTTATATTAAAATTATGCCTCAATTTAATCAAGGAATCACCTAGAGATCGATTAACATGCATGAGTAAATTTTTGACATAGATCTAAAATCAAAAATAAAGAGGGAATATTGATTACCTTAATCACTTTTCCATCTTCTTATCGGATTGGATCTTGTGGATGCCCAAATTTTTGTCGGAGCTGCGTACATGCTCGGTCTCTACTGGTATCTATATGGAGATGATCTGATCGAAGCACTAAGACCATCAGAGTGCTAGCACCTTATAGACCACGCTTCTCACTTGGATTTGGATCCTCTTCTTCTAGATCTTAAAAATAGGGCTGCAGCATGAACCCTTCACACTAATCTGATGGGGTCTCTTCAAGATGCCTAGAAGAGAAAAGAAATGCTTTCTCCATCTCTTTCTTTCTCTCTAATTTTTCTCTCTCTAATCTAATCTGAGAAGTATTGGGCATGGCGATGTGGAAGAAAAGTGGTTTTTAGCGGTGAGAAAAGAAGGGATAGATAAAATTTGTGGCAAGATCTCTTTTCTTGTCAAACCTCATGCATGCCCACCCTTATCTACTAATTTTGTCGCACAAAATTCTATCAATTCCCATGCCCACTTTCAGATAAGGATCTGATCTGATGTAATTCAAATCAAATTTGAATTCAATCCTTATTTGGAAAGATTCCTAATCCAGAAGGGGAGGCGCCAACTTGCGCCACCTCTCCTTTCACGCACGCACAAGAGAAGGGAATGAGAATCAGTGGCCCACTCTCTCTTTCCATATAAAAGATGAGAGAGAAGCCCAATAAAATTGGGCTTAGGTGACCTATTTCGATTGGATTCAATTTGGGTTTGACTCGAATCCAATTCGGGCCCAATTCGAATCAAATTCGAAAAGGCTATCAAACTTGATCCAATCAAGATTGAAATCCTAGTATAACTTAGATAATTAAACTCAATTAGCCTTAAATTAAGTTAAATCTAATTAAATTAAATTTGATTTAAATTAATTAGGACTTGATGCATAATTTAATCAAGTTCAATTACATTACAACACTTGCAATTAAGTCCCTTATGCTAATAATTAGCAATTTCTAAATTTGTAACTCTTACAATATGATCCAAATCATCAATCCAATTGATAATTTGATCATGATCCAAGCTATTGATCAAGATGAGCTTCTTTTATGTGCATCCCTCAGGTTCTATTTTATCTAATAGTAAGACATACTGTGATCTCCATCACACTATCATCAAAACTCCTTTTGATGGGTTGGAACAATTCTAACTTACCCCTAAGAAAATATGTCTCAAAGCCAATTGTCTGCCTGTTGACAGTTGTGCTATTTGATGTAATCATATATGAATTAATAAAATATTTATTTAATAATTTTTATCATAAGCTTGTACATCTTCTAGATCAAACTTCTGTGTTATGATGAAAGTTTTTAGGACTATCTTAAATCAATAAAGAAGGATTTATCTTTTAGTCCTTAAATGAGTTCACGACCAAATGATATGTTGTTAGTAGAATGATAGACATATCAAGTATAGGTCATTGTGTGCCATATAGGTTGGTTGTCTTCTTAACCAAAGAGTGTAGAGATGCTGGTATGGCATGCAGGTGAAATATAGGAGTATATTTCACCGAATGTGACCAACTCCATAGCACTCTACTGTCAAGGATCACTCTGAAAGAATATAGGTACAAGTATCCCTCCAATCTGAGATCACCATGGTGACTTGCAAGCAACTTACTATGCTTTGATGTCGGAATATCTGAATTTTTAATTTAGGATTGGAAGGTTTCTGAGCACAGTCAAGTACTTGTGAAGTCGGTGCATGAGTCAAGATGGAATTGACCACTTCAAGAGATTAGAGAGAATGCTTTGTGTTTCAATTTAGAAAGACCTTGGCCAGGGCAATCGTTGTGAGGAGTCACAAGATTTATCAGGTTGAAACACATAATTGATGTACCATTAAGAGTTGACAGTTGAAACTCTAAGTCATCTTAGCATCAAAGGTCAAAGGGATGAATTATATGGTAACTATATTCAAATAGGTTCTTGAGTGTTGTTTTGCATACATTCGGCCTATCCGGACGTCAGATACCATTGCTAGATGGTTACTTCAATTGGTACAGAAATTAATTTTTATACTACCAACCTAAGTTCGAACCTATAGGGTCACATACATTAGAAGTTTCTTTCCGATCACATGGCTAATCTAAAGTCTCAGTCAATGGAGACTCTGGTGCAGAGTCCTACTGGACTTAGACTCTATCATTAATGAAAGATTAATTAGTGATTAGATCACTAATTAGCTCAACTTAATTGAGCATTAAAATTTGAAAGAAGTCTGATTGAATTTGATTTAATCAAGTCAAGTCTGATTAGGTTATGAGATGACCTAATCGGTAAAGAAGAAATGATCCTGATTTGATCGGATCTATGGCTCAATTAATTTATTGATTTGATTAAGTTTAATTAAGATTATAGAAGCTTAATTAGATTATATTTATTATATTTTATTTGGATCTAATTGGATTGGGTTTGAAAGAAATTCAATTGGTTAAACCCTAGAGTCCTAAATGAATAGGACTCTATCCCTTGTGCCACCTAAATTGTATCATGTCTTTTCTCACAACACAAAATTAGCTTATACATGAGAAAACTTGAAAATAATCCTTATTTTATCATCCATTAAGGATAAGAATCGGTTGGTTTTGATTTGAATTCAAATTAGTTTGAATTTCAACTTAAAACCTTATCTATATCCTTCCACACATTGGCTACTTTTGAAGGGATCTATTGTGTACGACAAAAGGAGATCTTTCTAAATGATTTTTATATCTAATTATTTTTGTTAAGTCCACCTTTAAGTTAGATAAGGGTGAGAAAAAATTAGAGTCGAATTAGAATTCAAAAGAGTTTGAATTGCAACAAACTCCAGCCCTTATCTTGTTTTATTAGGTTTGTGTGACAACCATAATAAGGCCATAATTTTGTGTGCCAAATGATGGGAACTTTTCACCATATGAAATCAAAGAGAAAGAAGGTTGAAAACACTATTTTAGGATGTGAGGATTTGGTGGTTTTCCTTCCTTCTTGGCATGAACAAGAGAGGAGACCGTTCTCCTCTTGGTGAGAGACTTAGAACTGTTCTAAATTTTTTGGTGAGGGAAAAATCAAAGAGAAGAGAGCTTTCATCTATTTTTTCTCCACTATCTAGTATTTTCTAATCCATCTTCATCATCAAAAAGGTTTGAGGTGATTGAAGAAGGAGATCAAGTCAGATCTGCCATCAGAAACTGATTGTGCGAGCTAATACTCCCGCGGAGGGCTGATCGGTCTGAGGGGCTTCGTGTGGACCATCCGTAGAGGTCGGATGCTTGTGCGACTGTGAGAAACTAAAGAGAACTTTTAGATCTATATTTTCAATCATAAAGTTTGACTATCCACACTCATGTATTGGGTTTGGACCCTAGAAATGGTAGATTTGATCTATCACTAAATGTTGTCTTTTGAGTTCACATGCTTGTTATTTTAGATTCAAATTTTTATGCATATAAATTCATGTCATAGATCTATTTATAGAAGTTTTAAGATTAGATCATATATATATTTATAGATTAAATAGTTTAATCTAATATTCTTTCGCTAAAAAATTTTGAAATGCATGCATGAAACTCCTGTGCATCCCAACAGTGGTATCAGTGCCACGGTTCGATATGACATGATATTATATGCATGTAAATCTATATTTTAATTTGGATTAGTTTTAATATATGATATTTAGATCTAAAATTAGTTATAGATCTGATCTCATAAACTGATATAAGGTGGTCCTGCTATAAGGTTTACCCCCTACAGTGCAAAGGTTGTCCTAGTTTGTGCTGATCTTTATAAAATTTGATTTTAATTTAAAGTATATGATTTTTATTTATGATAATTATTATCTAATTTTAGTTTGATCAAAATATAATAATCAAATCTGAAATAATTTAGATTAGATCTGAATTATTTAGATTAGATGATCTAAGTAGCGAAGTAATCGGATTAGGTTTGTCACTAGGCCGTCCGATCATAGGAGGTGATAGAGATTAGATCTCTCTTTTTTTTCATTCGATTGGATCCTCTTATAATGTGTAGGGGTGCCATTATGACTATATCCCATGAAGATGAATGAGAAAAGAAAACTTTACTTTTTCAAAAATCTTAAGATTGTGTATATGATACATTATATGAAAGGTAGTTGCATCAAATCTTTGCAAATAAAATCTAGAATTATGAATATATTTAAAATAAATTTAAAATAATTTATGATTAATTTTATTACTATTTATACAAAATTATTTTGATTTAAAATTAATATAATTGTTGTAGTTCGCCTGTTGAGTCGACTCAGTATTATTTGGGTCGACTCAGGATCCTAGTTAGTTAGCTCAATTTCTATTGAGCTAACTCAATGTAACAAGCTAAAAATTATGATTAATAGTTCATCATCAATGAGTCAAATAAGCTTCGAAACTTAGTCGACCCATTGTGATGAGAAGGCTCAATCCAAGGGTGAGCCGATTCACGTTTCAAATCTAAATAATTATGCATAAAATTAATTATAAAAATATTTTATAACATTTAAAATTATTTTCAAATATCAAACTCCTATCCACAGTCTCAAACTTAATTCAAAAATAAGATAAACAAATTAGATCTAGAATTATAAATTAAAGATCTAATATCATTCGTATAATATGTAGGTGATGGGTTTCTGGGTTAGCTTGATCAAGTCCTCCTAAATGGATTAGACCTAGGGTTAGAATCAAAGATAACATGGATTAAAAAAAAATAGATTTAATCAAGATTTTTCTAGAGCCAATACAATAGTTATAGTTGGTCGAGTCCATATCTTCGATTAGACCCAAATGGACTTTGATCTTGAGCTCAACGGTCGAACCCAAATCCATGAGTAGATCCGATTGAAACTGATTAATCAGTTGGTATCTAAGATAAGTTTAGCAGTCTTGATCGATGATTTTTAATTGGGAGCTACTCATATAGATTGAGTCTATGATGAGTTAATGGCATATCCCTCCCATCGATCTCACTTACCTGACCAATATGGTGAATAAAGTTTTGATCAGATCGCTTAATGATTAGGGTTGACACATGCTTACTAAAAAATCAGTTCAACTGATTTAGGTACCCCTAATTTGACTTGTCTTTATCCTCGACATAACTTGGTGAAGCCAGTGGGAGGATTGATGACTTGTCAGTAGGATCGGCTTGTTTTTTAGTCCATCCTAATCTGACTTGGTGAAGTCAGTGGGAGGATTAAGATTAACTAGTCTGTACATTTAATTCTATTAAATTATGTTAACCAAAATTTTTAAATTATTAGGTCCATAAAATAAGCCAGTTATGATGATAACTAGATCATAGCCTCCCATTAAGGTGAATGGTAATAGGTCTATTATTTCTGATTGACATTACAGGAACCATCCATCTGGTGTTTCTCTAAATGATGAAATTATTATTCATTATATGATGACTCTGTTGTACTATCTGATGAATGATTAGGTTGGCCAAGCCATACTCGGACCTGATTATTCATTAGTTAGAAGCACTGAGTAGGTTTATATTAATGGTTGAACCTAACCAAAACTTTTAGTAGAGGCCCATCGCCTACTGAAATAAAACCTGAGGCAAAATTAATTACTAAAAATTGTTTAAGAGAAATAATTGGTTGTGAACATACCTGTAGATATATATGGGTTGGCTGAGCCATACTCGGACCTATATGTAGTCTGTGTGGATTCTAGTACCCACTAAAGAATTAAGATAATTCTTCAAATTGGAGATAGAGGCTACCAATTCATACAAAATAGTGAAAAAACCTTTAGACTAAAATTCATATCTTTAGGCTTGATTAATTCATATATTAATTAGGTCTTGTTTTTCTTTCTTTTCAAAAATGACTAGTAATTTGTCACTCCACTCACTGTTTGACAGTGATGAGCTTATTGGACCCAACTTCAATAGCCAGTATAAGAAGTTGAATATTGATCTTGAGCCCAATCTAGCTAAAAAATTTACGGCTGAATTGAGTTAAGCAGACAATGACCCAAATAGGCTAAAGAGAAATGAGTAATTAGTTGCTGATTAAGGTGCTTATATGATAACACCTTATAATTTCTCTATATGTGATACTACTATCTGGGTATTAGATACCAAAAGTCCAGTTCACATATGCAATTCGTTACAAGGATTTCAAGTTAGTAGAGAATTTGAGAACGACGAGAGATTCCTAAATATAGGAGATGAAAGTCAAGTTTCAATCTGAGCTTTAAAAATTATCGAGCTTGTTTTCAAATCTAATAATGTCATTTTAAGTGATTATCACTATTGTTCATCTTTCTTGATGAATATAATCTTTATTGATCTTTTGACCAAAAATGGTTATAGTTTGTCAATAAAGAATAATTATTGTGATATCATTATGAATGATGTTACAATAATGCGAGGATAATTAAGAAATATCATCTATGTATTATCACAGTCTATGAGTGTAATATACACTTCAAATAAACATCCAAAGTTAGATAATGTCACAGATGCCTACCTTTGACATTGCAGGCTCAGTCATATTAACAAAAATAGGATAAACAAGTTAGCACAAGAAGGTATCCTCAATATCAATGATTGTGAATCATTATCGATCTGTGAGTTTTATCTTCTTGGAAAGATGACTAAGTCACCTTTTACTGAAAAAGGTGAATGAGCTAGTGAAGTTCTATGTCTAATACGTAGTGATATTTGTGGACCTATGAACATTAGTGCTAAAGGAGGGTATAGCTATTTCATTACGTTTATAGATGACCTATCTAGGTATGGGTATATCTACTTGATGAAACACAAGTCTGAATCATTTGAAATGTTCAAACGATTTCGTAATGAAGTAGAGAAACAAACTAAAAAAAAGATTAAGATCTTTCGATCTAACTGAGGGGATGAATACCTTTTCAGTAAATTTCTGACATATCTTGGAGAGAATAAGATTCTCTCACAATGGACTCCTCCAGGGACACCACAGCATAATGGTGTCTCAGAAAGAAGGAATCGAACCTTGTTGGATATAGTTCGGTCCATGATGGGGTTTGCAAGTCTATCGATCTCTTTTTGAGGATACACACTTGAGACAACCTATTTTGTGCTCAATAATATTCTGAGCAAGTCAATTAGTAAAATACTATATAAGATATGGTCAGGGCATAGGCCAAACCTCACTTACCTTAAGGTTTGAGGATGTCTGGCTTATGTCAAACGATTACAAACGATAAGCTCAGATCTAGGTCCGATAAGTATAATTTTGTAGGGTATCCTAAGAAAATGAGAGGATATTACTTTTACCTTCCTATTGAACAAAGGTATTTATCAGCAGTAAGGCACACTTTTTAAAAAAGGAGTTCCTTAGTGAAAGAATAAATACCTCTAAAGTCGAGCTTGATGAAGTTCAATAGGTAGAAGAACTGGCACCAGTAACTGAATCTGAGTCAGATTTGATAAGATCAAATTCGAAGCCCAATATACAAACATCTTTAAGATGATTCGATAGAGTACCGCATCAGCCGGACAGATATCTAGGTTTCTTGGTCTGGGATGGAGATCTTGTTGAGCTCGATGAGAACAATGAGGATCCAATCACCTATATGGATGTAATGCAGAGATCCGACTCTGAAAAATGACTTGAAATCATGAAATCCGAAATGAAATCCATGAAGATCAACAATGTGTGGACATTGGTTGATCCACCTAAAGAGATAAAACCCATAGGGTGTAAGTGGGTCTTCAAAAAGAACAGGGGCACATACGGGAAGGTCGAGACCTAATAAAGCTCGTCTGGTTGCCAAGGGATATCATCAATATTATGGTATTGACTATGATGAGATGTTCTCTCCTATGACAATGCTCAAGTTCATTCGGATCATGCTTGCAATAGCAGCACACCTGGACTATGAAGTCTGGCAAATAGATGTGAAAACAACTTTTCTAAATGGAGAGCTGAATGAAGAGGTGTATATGATGCAGCCTGAAGGGTTCACATCTATAGACAAGTCCAAAGTGTACAAGTTTCAAAGATCTATTTATGAATTGAAACAAGCATCTCAGAGTTGAAACATACGTTTTGATAAGGTGATCAGAACGTATGGCTTCATTAAGAACGGAGAGAAACCTGTATATATAAGTGGGCTATTAGTTCAGTAATTATATTTCTTGTTTTGTATGTGGATAATATTCTCTTAATCGAAAATGATGTCCCTACATTACAGGGAATAAAAATGTGTTGGGATACATCTTTATCCCAAATGATGGAGCTATTTACTAGAAAAGTTCCAAGCAGTACACTATAATCGATTCTATTTGCGAGGCAGAGTACATCGCGACATCCAATGCTGTAAAGAAAGCTGCGTTTGCAAGGCAGAGTACATTGACCTTCAAAAGATCGATGGAAAGGATAATCTGGCCGACCCATTAACTAAAGTTCTTATGGTAAAAAAGTTCGAAGATCATAAAATGAAGATGGGTATACGATACTATACTGATTGACTTTGGTACAAGTGGGAGTAGTTGAGAAATGTATCCCAAAGCCCATAGTTAGCCTATTGACAGTTGTGCTATTTGATATAATTGTATATGAATTAATAAAATATTTATTTGATAATTTTCATCATAAGCTTGTACATCTTCTAGATCTAACTTCAGTGTTATGATGAAAGTCCTTAGGACTATCATAAATCGATAAAAGAGGATTTATCATTTAGTCCTTAAGTGAGTTCGCGACCAAATGATATGCTATTACTAGAATGATAGACATATTAAGTATAGGTCGTTGTGTGTCATATAGGTTGGTTGTCCTCTTAACCAAAGAGCGTGGAGACACTGGTATGGCATGCAGGTGAAATGTAGGAGTACATTTCACTGAACTTGACCAACTCCAGAGTACTTTGCTGTCAAGGGTCACTCTGAAGGAATATAGGTATAAGTGTTCTTCCGACCTGAGATCACCACGGTGACTTACAAGCAACTCACTGTGCTTTAGTACCAGACTACCTAAATTTTTAATTCAGGATTGAAAGATTTCTAGACACAGTTAAGTACTTGTGAAGTCGGTGCATGAGTCAAGATGTAATTGATCACTCCAAGAGATTTGAGAGAATGCTTTGTGTTTTAATTTAGTAAGATCTTGATCAGGGCAATCCTTGTGAGGAGTCACAGGATTTATTAGGTTGAGACACATAATGGATGTACCATTAAGAGTTGACAATTTAAACTCGAAGTCATCCTAGCATCAAAGGTCAAAGAGATGAATTATATGGTAAATATATTCAAATAGGTTCTTGAGTGTTGCTTTGCATACATTCGGCCTATCCGGATGTCAGATATCATTGCTAGATGGTTACTCTGATTGGTACAAAAATTAATTTCTGTACTATCAATTTAGATTCGAACCTATGGGGTCATATGCATTAGAAGTTCTTTTTCGATCACATGGCCAATCTGAAGAGTCTCAATCAATGGGGACTCTAGTGAAGAGGCCCATTGGATGGGGACTCTGTTGAAGAGTCCCATTGGACGGAGACTCTAGAAAAGAGTCTCATTAGACTTGGACTCTATTATTAATGAAAGATTAATTAGTAATTAAATCACTAATTAGATCAACTTGATTGAGCATTAAAGTTTGGAAGAAGTCTGATTGAATTTGATTCGATCAAGTCAAGTCTGATTAGGTTATGAGATGACCTAATTGATAAGGGAGAAATGATCCTGATTTGATAGGATCTATGGCTCAATTAATTTATTAATTTAATCAAGTTTAATTGAGGTTATAGGAGGCTAATTAGATTAGGTTCATCATATTTTATTTGGGTCTAAATGGATTGGATTTGAAAGAAATCCAAGTGGTTAAACCCTAGAGTCCCAAATGAATAGGACTCTATCCCTTGAGACACCTAAATTGTATCACATCTTTTCTCACCGCACAAAATTAGTTTGTATATGAGAAAATTATAAAATAATCCTTCTTTTGTTTTCTATTAAGGATGGAAATTGGTTGGTTTTGATTTGAATTCAAATTAGTTTGAATTTCAACTTAAAACCTTATCTATATCCTTCCATACGTTGGTTGTTTTTGAAGGGGTCTATGTGTATGACAAAGGAGGTCTTTCCAATTGGTTTTTATTCTTAATTTTCTTTGGTAATTCTCTCATTAAGTCAGATAAGGGTGAAAAAAAATTAGAGTCAAATTGGAATTCAAAAGAGTTTGAATTGCAATAAATTCTAGCCCTTATCCTATTTTATCAGGTTTGTGTGACAACCATAATAAGGCCACAATTTTGTATGCCAAATGATGAGAACTTTTCATCATGAGAAACCAGAGAGAAAGAGGGTCAAAAATACTATTTTGGGATGTGAGGATTTGATGGTTTTCCTTCCTTCTTGGTATGAACAAGAGAGGAGACTGTTCTCCTCTTGGTGAGAGACCTAGAACTGTTCTAGATTTTTGAGTGAGGGAAAAATCAAAGAGAAGAGAGTCTTCATCTAATTTTCTCCACCATCCAGTATCCTCCTCTGATCCATCTTCATCATAAAAAAGGTTCAAGGTGATTGAAGAAAGAGATCAAGTTAGATCTGCCATCAGAAGCTGACTGCGCGAGCAAGCACTCCCATGGAGGGATGATCGATCCGAGGGGCTTCGTATGGACCATTCATAGAGGTCGAACGCTTGTACAGCTACGAGCAATAAGAGAAAACTTTCAGATCTATATTTTTAATCATGGAGTTTGACTATCCATGCTCAGGTATTGGGTTTGGACCCTAGAAATGGTAGATTTGATCTATCACTAAATGCTGTCTTTTGAGTTCACATGCTTGTTATTTTAGATTCAGATTTTTATGCATATAAATTTATGTCATAGATCTGTTTGTAGGAGTTTTAAGATCAGATCTTATGCATGTATTTATAGATTAAATAGTTTAATTTAGTATTCTTCTGCTGAAAAATTTTGAAATGCATACATGAAATTCCTGCGTATCCCAACAATCTCAACTAGGATCGTTGATCCGAAAACAATCCTAGTGAGTTCTCACAATCTACCAATGATGTCTAGCAGTATATAGTGGTAACCCAGTAGAATAAAAAGATGAATCCCTAGGTGTAGTTACTGTATGATCAAGTTCCTCTATCAAGAGTCCCGATAGGATGCACATCATGGAACCTCATCAAACCCTAAGCATCCGTCATATGCTAGACTTAATTAGCTCGAGTCTAATCATGAATCCTATGAAAACTCATTTCCATAATCATGCTGCTGTAGTCACAAACTTATGGACTCAGCCTCTTAGGTCGCACAGGACTACTCCTGAGCTACTAAGGCTGATAGATCTCCTATAAGTATACTCCACTCCTATAGTGAACCTACTGCAGCCAGTATTTACTATAAGGATCTATATGGCTAGGAACTATATTTATGTGTAGTCGAACTACAGCAACTCCACTGTGAGCAGTCGAGACATTGTAGGTCAAGAAATCACTCACACAACTACAGCATTGAGAAGTCACTAACGAGTGAGTAAGCATCCTTATGACTTCTCATTCTTGATCATGCTCAGTATTGTTATTCTCTACCAACCACTTGCATTCTCGCTTCAGTATCCCCACACTATAGACTAAAGATCCATCTACCAAAAGAAAAGTGATCTATGCAACAGTTTAGTCAGATCAATCACCATCCCCATGATGATCATCGACTGGGAGCAGTTTAGAAATTAATCTATAATGACTCATGTCTTAAATTCTTAACTCTTGAGAATATGTGCCATTGACCATTAACTCTGTTGGGTATAAAATAACCCCAGCCGAAGTTCGTAAGAGGCCAACCCTCCCAGGACTCTTTCGACCTCCGACCTTGTGCGGCATCTTTCTGAACTCCCCTGATCGTCCGAACTCCTACCGCACCCTCCGGACTTCTCTAATAATGAGCTCCTTCAGTCATCTATCAGACTGCTCCAAATGCTCTTTGGGCTTCACTATCAGCCAATTTTCTACAGTGATCGACTACTCTCTAAATTTCTTCCGGACTTCCTCCTGTCACGATCGACTTTACTCTGAGCTTCTTCCAGACTTCGTCAATGTTCGGGCTTCTCCAGCAACAGGACTTCTATAGTAACCAGACTCCATCCAAGTTTCTACGATGATCGACCGCCTTCCGAATTTCATCCAAGCTTCTACAGTAAGCAAATTCCATCCGAACTTCTATTGCAAGCGGACTTCATCCGAGTTTCTACGGTAAGTGGACTTCATCTGAGCTTCTACAATAAGTGGTCTCCATCCGGGCTTCCATGGCAACCGATCTCCATCCGAGCTTCTACAGTAAGTGGCCTCCTTTTGGACTCCTACAAGAATCGAACTCCGTCAGAACTTCTACAGCGGATGGATTTCAGATGAACTTCTACAACGGACGGGCTCCAGCAATCGAATTTCTATAGTGATCGACTGTTTTCGGTGTCTTCCGTACCTCTCCAGCCATTAACCTTCAACAGCGCCAATCGGACTTCAACAATGCCAACCAGACCCCTCCAACGGACAAATTTCCTTCGGACCCCTCCAGCGGTCGACCTTCCACAGTGTCCTCCAGACTCCTCCAGCGGACAAACTTCCATAATGCCTTCCAGACTCTTCTATCGGTCAACCTTCTATAGCACCTTCTAAATTTTGCTATCGATCAACCTTCTGTCGGATCCTCATGCAACCGGACCTCTCCAGCGGACAGTCTTCAGACAAGCTTCTACATCAGACAAATTTCAAACGGACTTCTCTAGCAATCAGACTCCAACCAGATTTTTCAAATAAAAAGTTTTCATCCGGGCTTCTACAGCAGATGACTTCCATCTGCAGCATCAATGCCTAAGGCACCCAACATCAGTTAACCCATCAGCAACCTTGAAAACATCCGAGCTTCTCTTAGATTGTTGAGACAGAGAGCTATTCCGCTCCACCAGACGTCCCAACCGCACTTCAGTCGTCTGGCCCGAACTCCCTGGCAAGTCACGACAACGGACACCACTCCACTCTTTGTAACAAACTCCACGTGGCCCCACCACTCTCCGACAAGTCACGACAACGGACACCACTACTCTCCGTAACAAACTCCATGTTGCTCCGAACGGCCCACTATCAGGTAATTACGGACGTCACTGTCAATCGGTTACACTCTCCCATCTATAAAAGAGACCCCCTAGATACGTTCTTCTCTAAGCTTTAAGCACTATCTCTAAACTCTGCTAAAATTCCATTTGAGTGCTCCATTTCTATTGAAGCAGAGTACTGACTTGAGCATGAGAGGGTCTTGCCGGAGCACCCCCAACTCTGGTTTAGACTTTTCTTGTAGGTCCCGACGGTGGTCTGATCCTCTCGACTCCAGTTTCATCTAGCATCGATGGAATTCTGCACCAACAAACTCCTTAGACGATTCCAGAACACATTACTCTAGAATAAAAATAATTATCCATAATTTTAAATTTTAATTAATCAAATATAAATATATATCTTAAAAAATTATAATGTGTCAGCCAACAATTGACTTTCTAAGTCACACATCTAACAATCTCTCACTTGACCTAAAGTCAATCTACCACAAATCTAGGTTTCATCTTCTCAAGATGGACTTTAATCTTTGGCTGGCTAAATGGCTTAGTCAGTGGATCATGTTTCCATGGAGTCTACTCTCTTCACCCTGACATCTTCCATATCGAGGTAGATACGTATTATTAAAAATCATCTTTTTCATGTGCTGGGTATTCTGGTGTAACCAAGGCTCTATTAGCTAAGGGCTATGGTGCCAATATTGTCACTATGATGATATCTCATGACATCAATTGCAACAAAGATACTTAGATCAGAAGATGTTACCTAGCACTTTGGAAGTGATGACTAACTCAGTATTTTATAATGATTGGTTATTTTGAACTCTTTCAATCTACCAATTCCCACATTACAAACATCCTGATGTAAACTCTTTACTATCAGTGTCAGACACAAGATCTAAGCATGTGTACCTATAAATCTTGTAACTCAATATTCTCTTTCAAAAATCAAGAATAAATTTTTAGTACTTCTCAAGTACTTAAGGATATTCTTCACAGTTATCCAGTGTCATACACCTGAATTTGATTGATTTCTACTTGTGATGCTCACAGCAAGATCAAGTCAAGTACGTTACATGGCATTCATGAGACTTTCTATAGCTAAAGCATAAGAGATCTAGCTCATGATCTAAATCTCCTAAGATGTGTTTAGATGCATTTTCTTGGAGAAATACATGCCTTGACTAAGGGGCAGAAGTTTCCTCATAGAGTTTCCATGCTAAACCTTTTCAGCACCTTCTTTATGTACTTTACTTGTGAAAGGCCTAGCATCCTATCATATCTGTCTCTATAGACCTTTATTTTTAGATGCTTTCCCTTGATCTTTCTAGAGGATCCTTTTTAACAACTAATTTTTGATTGAAGTCAGCATGGGAACAACTTTTCCAATCAGGAGAATCTCATCATCCTACTAATCTATTTGAAAACTCAAGGTTCCTCCTTATTTTTGATGAAATCAAATATTTTGATCACATCAATTCAACTTCGAGATACTTGCATTAATCCAAAAATAAATCCATGCAACTTGCAAATTTTGTAATCTCCATCATCGAAAGTGAAACCCACAGGCTGCTCTAGATAGATATTTTTTCAAGATATCCATTAAGAAAATAGTTTTCACATCCGTCTGTATTTAATTTTCTTTTGTGGATCCATTTACACCCAATGGGTATAATACCCTCTGGTGGATCCACTAAGGTTAGACTTGGTTGGAATGCATCAAGTCAATCTTTAATTTTATTGCTTCTATCTATTTCTCAAAATCGATGTCGTACATCGCCTCATCATAGGTCTTAAGATCAACTACTAGATCCCTATCTCGCATAAGGAGCACTTCCTCTACATCTTCTGAAAACATACTCAAGTACTTTTCATGAGGATGAGAGACCTTACAAGATCTATGAGGTGGTGGAGGTCCTATACTAACTGGCTCAGAATGAATAGGTACAACCAAATCTCTAACTTGTTGCTCTTTAGAGACTTTCTCTTCGAGCTCAATTTTCTCCCACTACCACCATCTTAGGTAAACTATTTTTCTAGAATATGGTGCGATGGATCATAATCACATTTTGATCTACTGAAAAATACAATTAGTATCCTATTCAATAGATTAAAGTATGTCTCTAAAAAAGTAAGGGTTAGTGAGCGAACCTCATTATGGACCGGACCATATCCAATAAAGTTTTAATCCTCCTTTTCGATATCCCATTGAGCTGAGGCAAACCAGGAGGAGTCCATATGAGACTATACCATTTTTATGAGATAATCTCAAAATTTTTACTAAAGTATACACCTTGATCCAATCGAAGAACCTCAAGGAATTTCCCATCAAATAGGCCTGTATGTAGTGGTCCTCTCCCATGTCCCACAAAAGATAGTTTGGTCATTTTTTTTTGAAGGCAGGATCTATAAACTCAAAATTCATGTGTCAAAGAGACATTTCTTTTTCAAGTTTATATATCCTATCTTCTTCAAAATAACCTTGCCTGAGGTACCACATATACTTATGTTTATCTCATCCGTAGATCTCTTAGATCCTATGGCATACTCACTATCCAATTACATCAACATGTAAACAGATCTGACATACCTTCACAAAGTATGTCACCCTTCTTCTTTAGGCTATCCAAGTAGAAGGATAATTTTCATCTAAGTGGCCATCAGTACTACAGCGGAAACACTTTTCTTTGACTGACGATTTCTCTTTGAGAAGATCTTTCCTTGGTTCATTCTCCCATAGACCTCTAGTTCTAAGACACTCTCTCTTGGAACTAGATTTTTAACAATAAGAACATAGCTCCTTGAACTTTTCAAGGTCTTTTTAGTGATCACTGACATATTCAACAATTTTAGTAATGTGCTATCATTCTCGTTCATATGGCAGTTTACTATAAACTGATCAATTGAACCATTTAAGGGATTGCTGGATCAAATCCACTTAGTTTCTCATACATAATCATCTTGAGCTCATAAGGTCCTTCACCATTATCAAACAATGATCATGGATTGACTACTCAATTCGTAGTCTTGCTCTGCTCACCACACAACTATTGTAGGTGAGTTATTATAGCTTTGAATTCTTGAGGTCCTCATGCTCACATTAAGACCAAGATATAGTGCCAAACCTAATTGATGTTATCCATCCATTTCTCAAGTGCTAAATGTTTCAGTGGTTGGATGGTTTGGTGATCCAAGAGAATCCTGGTCTAGAACATATCCTAATCCTTTTCAGAGTTCAAAACTATTTTGAAGTCCTAAGCCAATTCTTTATAGTTCTTCTCAATCAGTTGGTTGTATCTTGGACTTGATCAAAAATAAGTCAAACACTTATCAAGTCCAATCCTATTAGACTAATGAAACCCAGTATGAGTAAAACTCAAACTTGAATCTAATCAAATCAAATTTGATTTAACTTGATTAGGACCTAATCCCATTATTTGATTAAATCAAATAATTTAGCAACTATTGCAATTTGAGAGAGTAGAGTCCTTGTCCAGTAGAATTCAATTTGGGCTATGGGGTTTAAAGCTGAGTTATGAACTAAAGAGAGAAGAAGATTCAAATTTGATGTTTGTACTAAATTTTAAAATTTATTCTAGAAACTTTAAGAAATAAATTAGACTCTCACTATTTCTTCGAATTCCAATACTCCGTGGATTGGAAAGCAAAAACCCCTACGCGAGTTAAGGTTCCTAGCAGATTCTGTAGTTCCACCGATTGGCACACCCCTCACTTGACAGATCTTGATAAATGTGTCAACCAATGAGTGGACAACTCTTGTCCAATATCTTTTAAGCAAATTATAGCAGACTTGGTCTCTAAGTCTTGAGACCTCACCTGACGGATCTGGGCCTCATTCTTTAGTTAAGTCAGACCACCATTGAGCGATAGTGAAGCCGTTATTGGACCCTCACCTGATAGATCTTGGACCCAACACCATCTCCACCCCATATATAGAGTTGTTGCTTCTCTCTCGATACAACTGAATCATAGTATCCAATCGAGAATAATCAACATCGAAGAGGGCATGGCACTCTTATTGGGAGTAGTGTCCCAAAGTCAATCATCAGCCTGTTGACGGTTGTGCTTATTTTTTATATTTGTACATGAATTATGAATTAATAAAAATTATTTTGATATTTTTTATCACAAAATATTTCATCTTCTAATGAACTCCTATGTTGTGGTGAAGTCCTTAGAACTATTTAGACTCGACAAAGGAGGATTTGTCGTTTAGTCCATAAATTTGTTCGTGATCAAATGATATGTTGTTACCAAGGATGACAACGTTTATCAAGCATAGGTCATTGTGTGCCATATAGGTTGGTTGTCCTCTTAACCAATAAGTGTGGAGACACTGGTATGGCATACAAGTGAGATGTAAGGATACATCTGCACTGAACGTGACCGACTCTAGAGGTATTCTGCTGTCAAGATTCGCTCTGATGGAATATGGGTATAAATATCCCTCCAACCTGAGACCGCCACGGTGACTTGCAAGCAACTCACTACACTTAGGCACTGGACTACCTGAATTTTTAATTCAGTGACGGAAGGCTGCTGGGTGTAGTCAAGTACTTGACTTGTCAGTGCATGTGTCAAGATGGGATTGACCACTCCAGTTTAGGAGCTGCGTACAGTCATGTTTCAATTTAGCAAAATCTTGGCCAGGGTAGTCCTTGTGAGGAGTCATAGGACTGTTTGAGTTGAGCACGATTCGGATGATCTGATCAAGGTTGACAGTTTAATCCTGATTTATCCTAAACACAGAGGTCAAAAGGATGAATTATACAGTAACCATATTCATGTAGGTTCTGAGTGTTACGATTGCGACCATTCGACCTATTCGATCATCGGGTACCATTGCTAGATGGTCACTTCGATTAGTACAAAAATTGATTCCTATGCTACCAGCTTAGGTTCAAACCTGTGGGGTCACACACATTAGAGGTTCTTATCTGATCTGATGGCTGATGTAGAATCCTACATATTTGGGACTCAATGATCGAGAATTAGGATTCTCTGATCATGAGTTCCACACATTATGGGTACCGGGGTCAAGAGTCCCACTGGTTGGGATTTTTCGATCAGGGTTACATATCGATGAATTCTGTTGCCTGATTGCCCATCGAATTTGGACTCAATATTTATGAGAGGTTTAATTAGTGATTTGATCACTAATTACTCAATTTGATTGAGTAATTATTTTTGGATCAAGTCCAATTGAATTGGATTCAGTTGGGTTTGACCCGATTAGGTTAAGAGTTGACCAAATCGTCAAGATGGTTTGGTCCCTGATTTGATCAGGGGTTGGGCTTAATCAATTTTTGATTTGATTAAGATTTTATTGAGCTTAATTAAGCCTAATTAAGTTAAGTTTAAATTAGTCTAATTGGACCTAACTTATTTGGTTCAATTAGGTTGGTATAAATAATTAAACCACCTTGACCCAATCTCCATGTGCCACCTCACTTCCATTGCACCCATTTGAATTCATGAGAAGGAACCTCTCCATGCCCCACTTTAATATGCCATATGAATGGATAAGGATGATTGGTTGGCCATTCAAATTCAAAATAAAGTTTGAATTTGAATGGGCAATCAATCTTTGCGTCTTATCTCTTTTTTTATGCCCCATTTATTACATGAGAAAAGATTTCTCATGAAATCACTCCATGCATAATTTAAGCCATGCTTCACGCCTTTAGTAGATAAGGGATGAGTTGGTGTCCATTTGAATTCAAAATTTGATTTGAATTCAAATGTGCAATTACTCATCTTTATCTTTTCTTTTGGATAAGACGTTTGACGTTGATATAAAAGGAGGAGAAGAGTGGGGCGTGCAAGATGAAGATTTTTGGAGAAAAATTCTGGGGCATGAGAAGTCTTGTGTATGAGAAGGAAGTCCATATCCTTTCAAGAGAAAAAGAAAGAAAAGAAAGAAAAGTGGGTGCAAGATTTCCGATGAGTTCCCTAGAGTTTTAGCCTGGGGTTCGAAAAGTGAGAAAGTGAGCTATGAGTATTGTGAGCCCACAAAATCTTAGAGAGATCTTCAACATTCTCTCAAGCATGTCTGTTGATGATTCAGAGTATCCAAAGAATCGACAGACATCGATCGAAGGAGTTCAATCGGCATCGACCGTCAAAAGGGCTCTACAACGAGCTAGCACTTGTGAGGAGTCGATCAGACCGAAAGCTTCATGTGGATAATCTGTAGAGGCCAGACATGCTATGTGACTGCATCGCGATGATCAGACTCTCTCGATGGTCATCAGATTGCGGCGATCTACTACCCGCACAAAGGTATTATGTTCTGAACACATTACAATAAAGTGTTTATTGTTCAAATTTGAATTTCAAATTTAAATATATGCATATTATATATCATATTTAGATCCTAGTGTAGGATAAATTTATGTTAATTAATTAGATTTATTAATATTTTTTTACTGTAAAATCATGATTTTGAAAAAATTTTAAAATTACCATTTTACCCCTGCACTGAATTTCTCCACAAATGGTATCAGAGCGGGTTCTTAGATATGATATATATATTTACATGCGTAGATTAAGTTGTAATCTAAAAGTTTAATTTTAAAATTTGAAATTCAAAAATTTAAAATTTGAATTTTGAAAGTTGTTCGAAATTCAAAATTCAAAAATATGAAATTCAAAATTTAAAATTTGAATTTTGAAATTTGAAATTTGAAATTCAAAATTCAAAAATTTAAAATTCAAAATTTGAAATTTAAAATTTGAAATTTGGTTGAAATTTCAAATTTGAAATTCAAAATTTTAAATTCAAAATTTGAAATTCAAAATTTGAAATTCAAAAATTTGAATTTTGAAATTTGAAATTTGTTTGAAATTTGAAATTTAAAATTTAAAATTTAAAATTTAAATTTTAAAATTGATATATTTAGATATACTTGATCCAGGTAGCAAGTAATCGAATTGGGTTGGTTGCCATGGCCGTCCGGTTATAGGAGAAAAGTAAGGTTTAAAGGCCCTCTCCTCCCATTCGATGGGGTCTCCTATGGCGGTAGGGGTGCCACTGCAATTATATCCCATGCAGATAGAGCAGCGAAAGGAATTAATTGTAAAGGTTCAATTGTGAAATTTATCATGAATGTGTTAGATTAGATCTAAAGGAATATTCATGATTTATTTTGATTGAGTTATTTTCTATTATGTAATTAGCAATAGGATTGCTATTTATGAAATATGCTAATCTATTTGTGAAATGAGTCAACATATTTGGTGAACAGAAAATAAAACCTTTCAAATTTAAAAATTATTTTCGAAATGCCAAACCCTAACCCATCAGCCCAAATACTTAATTAAAAGAATTCAGTGTTGTCTAGTAGGTCTAGAATCGTGAATTAAGACCTAAGACAATTGCATAAACTTGTGGGTCAATGGGTTAGATGGATTAGGTTCATAATTGGGTTAGACCTAAGGTTAGCTTAAAGAAATGGATTAAATTAGAGTAATTGGTCAAATCTAATCAAAAGTTGAATTAGATTAGGTCAAGGATACTCTAGACTCAACTCCAATAGTTGTAGTTGAATGGGTCCATGTCTTTAACTAGACCAAGATGGACTTAATTCATGGCTACACGGTGGAACCCTATTTACTAAGTTGATCAAATTAAAACTAATGAACTGGTTGGTGTCTAAGGTAAGTTTGGCAGTTTGACCAGTGATTTTTATGCGGGAGCTACTCGCTGTGATTTGATCTCTGATGAGTTAATGGCTTATCCCCACCACTGATCTCACTTACCTGGCCAACCTGGTGAATTAGGTTTTGATTAGATCACTTGGTGATTAGGGCTCACCCATGTCATTAGGTAAATCAGTTTGACTGATTTAGGTGCTCCTAATGCTGGCTTAATTAAATCTTTTTTAATCTGACTTAGTGAAGTCAGTGGGAGGATTAAAATTGGCTGGTAATTTATCTTCTCATCTATTCTTTAATAAAATCCTCAAAAAATTATTAGATTCCTAAAATTGATTAAGTTATATTGATAACTAAGTCATAGCCTCTCATTAAGTGAGTGATAATGAGTCCATTAGTTTAATAATCATTGGAGGCCCAAAGGCCTGGTGCTTATTGACTAATGAAATTATCATTCATAATATGATAATTTGATTTGAGTCTTTCTGATGGTGATCAGGTTGGCCGGCCAAAGTCGGGCCTGATCATTTATTGGTCCGATTCACCAAATCAAATCATGTTAATGGTTGGACCTAACCAGATCTTTTCAGTGGAGGCCAAAGCCTACTGATTAGGTTCTGGGGCAAAATTAATTACTAGAAGTTGTTTAGAGAAACAACTGGTTATGAACCTACCCATAGATGCACATGGGTTGACCAACCAAAATTGGGCTCATGTGTAGTTTGTGTGGATTCTAGTACCCACTAAGGAATTAAAGTAATTCCTCGAATTGGAGGTTGAGGCTACCAGTTCGTAAAAATACTAGAAGAAACTTTAGACTAAAGTCCAAGACTTTAGTATTTATAATTTATGAACTAATAGAGGTCTAGTTTTCCTTTATGCAGCTATGGCCACTACCCTGTCCCTTCGGTCATTATTAGATAATGACAAGCTCATGGGATCTAATTTCGATAGCTGATATCGAAAATTAAAAATCATCCTTGAGCATGAGCGAATCTTTTATGTAGTAACGGATCCGGCACCTGAGGAGCCAGCCCCGAACGTTAGAGGGACGATCCGAGACACTTATCAGAAGTGGTTCAACGACCACATCACCGTTTGGTGCATTATGCTAGCGGCAATGAATGATGAGTTTAGCCACAGGTTCGAGAATGCCTAGCCATAGGAGATGCTTCAAATATTGAACGACTCCTTTGGCACGTCTGACGATGTTGAAAGACACAAAACTAGTTGTGCCATTTTTAATGCTCAGATGAGAGATGGAGCCTCAGTCACTGATCATGTACTGTCTATGATTGAAATGATTGAGTGCCTAAGTAAACTGGACTTTCCCCTGCATGAGCAGCTCGGTAAGGATGCGATCCTTAATTCATTGCCCAAGTCCTTCCTTCCCTTACTCATTTTCAGATGACAAAGCCTGCAGTGAACTACCACGGCTTGTTGGGGTTGCTGCAGAACTTTGAGAAGGATCACCAGCTCCATAAGGAGTCGGTGAATGTTGTGGGAGGGTCTTCTTCTGGTCGTCGACCCTTTAAGAAAGGGAGGAAGAAGAACAAGAAGAAGAAGAATAAGAAGGTGCAGCTGCATGCTGGGACGTCTGCACAGGGTCTAACCAAGAAACATAAGCCCGACCAGAGCCAGACGGAGTGCTTCTTTTGCAAGAAGCAGGGGCACTGGAAGAGGAACTGTCCTCTATACATTGCCTCCCTAGACCCAAACAGGTTGAAGAAGAAGCAAGGTACTTATATTATAACACCTTGCAACTTTTCCATTTGTGATACTACTGCCTGGGTATTGGATACCGAAAGCCCTTATCATATTTGCAATTCGATGCAGGGTCTGCAGGTCAGTAGGAGATTTGATGAAGGCGATAGATTCCTGAACATTGGAGATGGAAGCAAAGTTTTAGTTCTAGCATTAGGAATCATGAACCTTGTAATCAATTCTCGAAATATAATTCTAAGTGAATGTCACTATTGTCCAAGCTTTTTATTAAATATTATTTCTGTAGGCCTTTTGGCCATGAACGGTTATCAATTTTTCTGTAGGCCTTTTGGCCATGAACGTACTAGAATAGATAATGTGTCAGAAGTCTACCTTTGGCACTGTAGGCTAGGTCATATCAATAAGAACATGATAAACAGGTTGGCTCAAGAAGAAATTCTTGAAGTAGGTGATTGTGAATCACTTCCAACTTGTGAGTCCTGTCTTCTTGGTAAAATGACCAAATCACCTTTTACTGAAAAAGGTGAGCGAGCCAGTGAACTCTTGGGTTTGGTACATTCTGATGTATGTAGACCCATGAGCTCAAGTGCAAGAGGTGGATATTTCTACTTCATAACCTTCACAGATGACCTATCGAGGTATGGGTATGTCTATTTAATGAAGTATAAATCAGAGTCGTTTAAAATGTTCAAACTATTCTGAAATGTGGTAGAAAAATAAACTGAAAAGTGTATTAAAATTCTTCAATCTGATCGAGGAGGTGAATATCTTTCCAATGATTTTCTGACATATCTTAGGGAGAATGGGATTCTCTCTCAGTAGACTCCTCCTGGAACACCACAACATAATGGTGTATCTGAAAGGAGGAATCAGACCTTGTTAGACATGGTTCGATCCATGATGGAGTTTGCTGGTCTGTCGATCTTCCTCTGGGGATATGCGTTCGAATCGACTTGTTACCTTCTAAATAGAGTTTCGAGTAAGTCTGTAACCAAAATGCCATATGAGATTTGGATAGGACGTAAGCCAGTACTCTCGCACCTTAGGGTTTGGGGGTGTCTGGCTTATGTTAAACATTTAATTACGAACAAGCTTGGACCTAGGTCTGACAAGTATAATTTTATAGGGTACCCAAAAAAGACCAAAGGGTATTACTTCTACCTAGCTGATGAGCAAAAAGTGTTTGTCAGCCTTAAGGCAATCTTTTTGCAAAAGGAGTTCCTTGGTGAAGGGACTGTTGCCTCTAAGATTGAACTTGATGAAGTTCGGCAGGTGAAAAAAATCGACACAAGTTACTGAACCTGAATCAGATTTGGTTAGATCAGATCTAGAGCCCATTGTTCAAGCACCCTTTAGGTGATCTGATAGAGTACCACGTCAACCGGACAGATACTATGGTTTCTTGATCCGAGACGGCGATCCTATCAAACTTGATGAAAATGATGAGGATCCGATCACCTACATGGATGCAATACAGAGATCCGACTCTGAGAAATGGCTGGAGGCCATGAAATCTGAAATAGAGTCCATGAAGGTCAACGATGTGTGGACATTGGTTGACCCACCCGAAGGAGTAAAATTCATAGGGTGTAAGTGGGTCTTTAAGAGGAAGAGAGGCGCAGATGGAAAGGTGGAAACCTATAAAGCCTGTCTAGTTGCTAAGGGATATCGTCAACATTATGGTATAGACTATGATGAGACATTTTCTCCTGAAGCAATGCTCAAATCCATTCAGATTATGCTTGTGAAAGCTGTCCATCTGGACTATGAAATCTGACAAATGGATGTGAAGATAGCTTTCCTAAATGGAGAGCTGGATGAAGAGGTGTATATGATACAACCTGAAGGATTCACATCCACAGATGAGTCTAAGGTGTGCAGGCTACAGAGGTCCATTTATGGACTTAAGCAGGCATCACAGAGTTAGAACATACATTTTGACAAGACGATCAAGATGTATGGCTTTGTTAAGAATGGAGAAGAGCCATATATTTATAAGTGGGCTAATGGTCCAGTAGTAGTATTTCTTATATTGTATGTGGATGACATTCTCTTAATCGAGAATGATGTCCCTGCATTATAGGGAATAAAGATTTGGTTGTCATCACAGTTCTCCATGAAGGATCTGGGAGAAGCTTCCTACATCCTAGGGATGAGGATCTATAGGGATAGATCTAAAAGATTACTTGGTTTATCTCAGTCCACATACATTGATACTATGCTGAAGAGGTTCAGCATGGAGAATTTCAAGAAAGGCTATCTTTCGATAGGCCATGGAATTTCTCTCTCAAAGAGGGATTATCCGACAACACCTCAAGAGAGTGAGTGTATGGGTAGGATTCCATATGCTTCGGTAGTGAGATCTATCATGTACTCCATGACATGTACACGACCAGATGTGGCATACTCACTAGGGGTAGTGAGTAGATACCAATCTGATCTAGGGGAGAATCACTGAAAGGTTGTTAAAATCATCCTGAAGTATTTAAGAAATTTAAGGACCAGTGGCTTGTTTATGGTGAATCGGACTTGAGACTTATAGGGTTTACCGACTCTAATTTTCAGTCTGATCATGATGACAGCAAAAGTGTGTCAGGATTTATTTTTATCCTTAATGGTGGGGTTATCTGCTGGAAGAGTTTCGAGCAACACACATTAGAGGTGACGTCGACCTTCAAAAGATCGACAAAAAGGAGAACCTGACTGACCCATTCACTAAAGCCATTATGGTGAAGGAGTTCGACAACTACAAGTCGAAGATGGGTATTAGATACTGCACTGATTGGCTTTAGGCCAAGTAGAAGATTGTTGGGAATAGTGTCCCAAAGCCAATCATCAGCCTGTTGATGGTTGTACTTATTTTTTATATTTATACATAAATTATGAATTAATAAAAATTATTTTGGTATTTTTCATCACAAAATGTTTCATCTTCTAATGAACACCTATATTGTGGTGAAGTCCTTAGGACTATTTAGACTCAACAAAGGAGGATTTGTCGTTTAGTCCTTAAATCTGTTCGCGACCAAATGATACATTGTTACCAAGGACGACAACGTTTATCAAGCATAGGTCGTTGTGTGCCATATAGGTTGGTTGTCCTCTTAACCAATGAGTGTGGAGACACTGGTATGGCATACAGGTGAGATGTAAGGGTACATCTGCACTGAACGTGACCGACTCCGGAGCTATTTCGGCTGTCAAGATTTGCTTCGATGAAATATGGGTATAAATATCCCTCCGACCTGAGACTACCATGGTGACTTGCAAGCAACTCACTGCACTTAGGCACTGGACTACCTAAATTTTTAATTCAGTGATGGAAGGCTGCTAGGTGTAGTCAAGTACTTGATTTGTCGGTGCGTGTGTCAAGATGGGATTGACCACTCCAGTTTAAGAGTTGTGTACAGTCGTGTTTCAATTTAGCAAAATCTTGGCCAGGGTAGTCCTTGTGAGGAGTCATAGGACTGTTTGAGTTGAGCACGATTCGGATGATCTGATCAGGGTTGACAGTTTAACCCTGAGTCATCCTAAACACAGAGATCAAAAGGATGAATTATACAGTAACCATATTCACATAGGTTCTTAGTATTGCGATTGTGACCTTTCGACCTATCCGATCGTCGGGTATCATTGCTAGATGGTCACTTCGATTAGTACAGGAATTGGTTCCTGTGCTACCGACTTAGGTTCGAACCTGCGCGGTCACACACATTAGTGGTTCTTATCTGATCTGATGGCTGATGTAGAATCTTACATGTTTGGGACTCAGTGATCGAGAATCAGGATTCTTTGATCATGAGTTCCAACATTATGGGTATCGGGGTCAAGAGTCCCACTGGTTGGGATTTTTCGATCAGGGTTACATATTGATGAATTCTGATGCCTGATTGCCCATCGGATTTGGATTCAGTATTTATGAGAGGTTTAATTAGTGATTTGATCGTTAATTAACTCAATTTGATGGTGTAATTATTTTTGGATCAAGTCCAATTGAATTGGATTCAGTTGGGTTTGACCCGATTAGGTTAAGAGTTGACCTAATCATCAAGATGGTTTGGTCCCTGATTTGATCAGGGGTTGGGCTTAGTTAATTTCTAATTTGATTAAGATTTTATTGAGCCTAATTAAGTCTAATTAAGTTAGATTTAAATTAGTCTAATTGGATCTAACTTATTTGGTTCAATTAGGTTGGTTTAAATAATTAAACCACCTTGACCCAATCTCCATGCGCCACCTCACTTCCATTGCACCCATTTGAATTCATGAGAAGGAACTTCTCATAAATTTTTTCCTTATGCCAAGCCCTCTCCATGCCCCACTTTAATGTGCCATATGAATGGATAAGGATGATTGGTTGGCCATTTAAATTCAAAATAAAGTTTGAATTTGAAAGGGCAATCAATCTTTGTGCCTTATCTCTTTTTTTATGCCCCATTTATTACATGAGAAAAGGTTTCTCATGAAATCACTCCATGCACAATTTAAGCCACACCTCACACCTTTAGTGGATAAGGGATGAGTTGGTGTCCATTTGAATTCAAAATTTGATTTGAATTCAAATGTGCAATTACTCATCTTTATCTTTTCTTTTGGATAAGATGTTTGACGTTGATATAAAAGGAGGAGAAGAGTGGGGCGTGCAAGATGAAGATTTTTGGAGAAAAATTCTGGGGCGTGAGAAGTCTTGTGCGTAAAAAGGAAGTTCATATCCTTCCAAGAGAAAAAGAAAGAAAAAAAAGAAAAGTGGGTGCAAGGTTTTCGGTGAGTTCCCTAGAGTTTTAGCCTGGGGTTCAGGAAGTGAGAAAGTAAGCTATAAGTGTCATGAGCCCACAAAATCTCAGAAAGATCTTCAACATCCTCTCAAGCACATCTGTTGATGATCTGGAGCATTCAAAAAATCGACAGACATCGATCAAAGGAGTTCGATCAGCATCGACCGTCAAAAGGGCTCTACAACGAGCTAGCACTCGTGAGGAATCGATTAGACCGAGAGCTTCGTGTGGATGATCTACAGAGGTCAGACACACTGTGTGGCTACATCGTGACGATCAGACTCTTCTGACGGTGATCAGATTGCGGTGATCTACTACCCGCACAAATGTATTGTGTTCTGAACACATTACAATAAAGTATTTATTGTTCAAATTTGAATTTCAAATTTAAATACATGCATGCTATATATCATATTTAGATCCTAGTGTAGGATAAATTTATGTTAATTAATTAGATTAATTAATATTTTTTCACTGTAAAATCATGATTTTGAAAAGTTTTAAAATTATCATTTTACCTCTGCACTGAATTTCCCCACAACTCTACAACGGTAGAAGACCCTTGACTTAATATTTTTGAGAAGATTTTATTTAGGTCTCATCTAATAATCACATACATCTTATGTAAATGATAGGTTTGGTTCAGATCAGCACATTTCATGACTAACAAACCTAGTTTAGGTTAGCACATCTCACGTCTGATCTAACCTAATTTTGGTCAGCACATCTCATGTTTGATCTATCCTAGTTGGCATGGACGAACTTGAATGACCAAGCAACCTTATTCAAGACTTAATCAACCAAGTTGGCTAGGTAAGTGAGATTGGTGGGAGGGTCTACCGATGCTTTAGACACTAATGAATTGGCCAGGTAAGCATGCTTTCAATTAAATGTTGGATGTATGCCCTAGAAGCTAATCTTAGTTGATGTATATCATATTATTAAGACATGATTTTGTACTTAATGGGCACTTATATTATCATTCATATTTTATATATCCATGAATCATCCAAGAGATTAACAAGATGATGACACATATTCTCAAAGAGTTGAAAATTTGAGACATGTGTCATTGATGGTTAATTTCTAAATTACTCCTGATCATAGGATCATCATGGGGATGGTGATTGATCTGAATAGACCAGTGCACAGATCGCTTCCTTCAAACATATGAGTCTCAAGTCTGAAGTATAGTGATACTGGAGCGAGAGTGCAGGTGATTGCTTGAGAACAACTAGCACTGAGCATGACCAACATGAGAAGTCACATGGATGTTTGCTCACTAGTTAGTGACTTTCTCGATGCTGCAATAGTGTAACTGATCCTTTGACATACGATGCTATAGCTGTTTACAATGAGGATGCTGAAGTTTGACTACACATAAATATTGACTCAATGAGTCCTTATAGTAGATGTTGGTGACAGTTGGTCTACTGTAGGAGTAGGATGTACACCTAGATAGAATCTATCGATCCTAGCAGAAGGAAGTAGTCCTATGGAATTTAAAAAGCTGAGTCCTTAAGTCAATGGCCACAGCAGTATGATTAATGACAAAAAATTTTCATGAGAATCACACATGGACTCGAGCTAATTGAATCTATCATATGATCGATGATGAAGTTTAACAATTTATCTATGACCTACCATCTGGTCGAAACTCATGATAGAGGAACTGTATCATACGTTAACTACACCTAGAGGTTCATCTCTTTTTATTCTGCTGAGTTGCTACTATATACTGCTAGGTGTCACTGGTGGATTGTGAGATCCACGAGTATCATCTCAATGATCAATGATCTCTGATGGGTAGAGTTAGAATGGTTCCAACCTATTGAAAGAAGTTTTAATGCTATTGTAATAGGAATCACAATATATCTCACTACCAGACAGAATAGAACCTATTGGGTCACACCAAAGAGACTTTTGACCGATCAGATGGTTGAATTATGATAGGATTTAATTATCAATTTGATTGATATTAATCCAATACAAAAGTTATGATTAAGTAACTCACTAAAGAGTTAGTGAGTTATAAGAGGATTAATTAACAATTGAATTGCTAATTAACTCAATTTGATTGAGCAATGGGGCTTGCATTAAGTCTAATTAAATTAGATTCAATTTGACTTGACATGGGTTTGATTTGATCAAGCCTAATTGGGTTATGAGATAATCTAATTATATGAGAGAATAATTTCTTATTTGATTAGGATTTGGATTTGACTTAATTTTTAATTAAACTAGGATCTAACTAAGAGGTTTTAGGGTTCCTATTTAGACTAGGACTCCTCCTCTGATTAGGTGACTTCTAATTTCTAATTGAATTAGATTTTAATCTAAATAGTTTGAGCTCCTAATCAGATTAGGATTTCAATCTATTTGGGTGTAATTAATTCCTAATATGATTAGAATTGGTTAGAATTTTATTTGCTTTGAATCAGCCACCTAAAGAGGAGTCTCATGTGGATTGGACTCCACTTTCTCCATGCACCATAAGAAGTCCCACGCCCAATTATATTTGGATGCCACAAATATCTATCAACCCTCTTGTTTTGTGTGATGAAAATTCTCTTCTTTTCTCCTTTTAACATGTAAGAGAGAGGTGCACAAATAATAGGAATGTGGGTGGCATAAAAATCAAGAGTCCAAAGGAGTTTGGACTCTCACCTAAACCTTATCCCTTCTCCTATTTAAACATGGGGTCTTAAGGGGCATGTAACAACCTGATGTAATCAGTTTGAGATGCCAAAAAACTAGAGGAGTGTGCATGAAAAATTCAAGGGGAGAGGGTGCGGCATGTAGGTCCATGGCATGAGTTATGTTTGGTTCATATCTCTTCTTTCTTACCAACAACCAAAGGTTGGTTGTTAGGGCCTCTTCGCTCTCTCTTTTGTCCTAGTTTGGATATGAATTTTTCTCTCCTCTTTGTTTAAGAGTGGGACAAATATTCTTACATCTCTAGCATAGAGATTTGGTGCATGGGTTTTAGAAAGAAAAGAGAAGAAATGATTCTTCTCATGGTCTCTAGCGTAGAGATCATCATCCTTCTATTTTCTTCTTCTTCTCTAAGAGTGTCTTGAGAGAAAAGAAGAGTTTTCAATTGTCAAGATATGATCTCGGCAAGGAAGTTAGCACTCTGATAAGATTAAAAAGCTTCTGATCAGATCGAAGTCTCGTATTGATATCCATAGAGGCAAGATACTTGTACGATTTTAAGGGACCATCAGAAGACATCTACGATCATCAATTCATAGTGTAGATCAACCCGAGCTAAGGTAATGAAGATTAGATCTTCTCTATTTAATTTTTTTATTTAATTTGTATATCTGAATCTTCTCTCATATATGTAGATTCTATTTTATGATTTTAAGATTTGATCTTATGTATGCTTAGATTAAATTAGATTTAATCTAAATTTTTAAAATTTTACTGCGTACTCGTTTCAAAATTTTGCATGCATGAATCATGAAATCTCAATAGTGGCATCAGAACTACATCATATGCATGAGATTAAAATTTAGATCTAAAATCTATAGAGAAAAATTTCAGATCTAAAAATTTTTGATGTCGTTCTGACATAAGGTTGTCCTGGTATAACTTGTTATACTGTATGGTTGTCCTAGAATGATATTAAAATTTTTAATTAAAAATAAAATTTTAGATCTAATTATTTAGTATATATGTGATATATATTTTATTATTTAGATCTGAAAAAAAATTTTGAGATCTATTTTGATTCATATATATGATATATGAAAGTATGTTTAAGATTAAAATTAGTTTCTATGATCTAAACTTTATTCATGTATATGATATATATTTGTATGTATGATCTAAAAATTATTTTGAGATTAAAACATACTTTTTATGTAAAGAATATAGATCTAAAAATTTAGATTTAAGATCTGAAATTAGTATTTTTGCATGAGGGATTGTCTATGGGTAGATCAAATTAGGTCATGTAATTGGATTACATCTAAGATTTCTGATTTAATCATAATGGTTCTAAATCGATTTAGTAGTTGATTAAACTGAATCAAGTATTGATTAGGGTTAAGTCAATAGAGCTTAAGATCATACAATTATTATTGATCGAATCGATTGACACCCATATATAGAATTGATTAACCTAAGGACCTAATTCAACTCTATAGCTCGAATCTGATTCACTTAAGCTAACCTATTTGGACCAATTAACCAATTAGTATCTAAGGCAAGTAATTAAAAGATGATTTTTTAATTGGTTTCATTCACTGATCTGGTCAATTTATTAGTATCTAAGAAAAGCAATGGGGGACCCCCATCAATCTCCACTTGATCAATTTGAAAGATTGAGTCTCAAATATGGTTGCTTAGCGATTTGATTTAGCCCATACCAATTAGATCAGTCATGTGATGATTGATTAGATGAGATCTAAATCCAAAATCTCTCCATTAATATTAAGTCCAATAGTCTTCCACTATTGTAGATGTGCAGGCGTGCTACCGATGTTGATTGTTCTCGATTGGTCACAATGGTTCAGTTGAATCGGAAATACGCAATCACTCTATTAGCAAAGAGTTGCTCTAGGGTAAAGATGGAGTTTGGCCCAATAACTATTAGGTCAGGGATCCAATGATCGTTTTACACCTGCTTATGAATGGTGGGTCTGACTTAACTAAGGAGTGTGGGCAATAACTATTATGTGAGCCTATATGACATAGAGATCAAGTCGCTGTAATATACTTAGAGAAGCATCTGGACAAAGAGTTATCTACACATCAGTGTACGCATTATCAATAACTATTATGTGAGGTGCATGACATCGATGGGACTACAGCACCCACTAGAAATCAAGTTGTCACGTTAGGGTTTTCGTTTCTCCATTTGGAGAGTGTGAGAAATCTGATAAAATAGTGGGAGTCTTTTTGCATCTAAAAGTTTTTAGAGTAAATTTTAAAATAAGTACAAATATCTAACTAGAATCTTTGCTCTCTGCTGTTTATTATGTTAGCTTCCAATCCTCTAGCTCAAATCCTATATATCAACCGTTTAACCGAAATCAATTACATAAACAGACTCACAAACATAAGAATCATTCTTAATTTTAAAAAATTAAGCAATGTTCTCTACCAGGTTATTCTAATGTTAACAGCCTGTCCAACCCAAAGTTAACGAGCTATACTTGATGAGTGGATGGACAATGATAATAAAAATAGGTGCGATATGTTGAAGTCTATGTTAGATGAACTCCAACGTATGCATAAGCACATATTCATTGCCAATGACATATTGATTCATCTACAAGTGTTGTGAGGTGATCAGAGTTGCACAGCGTATGAGATGCATGATGGGCAGTCAGTCTATGATTATTATTTGATAATGATCAAGAACATTAAGGAGCTTAAAAGGCTCAACATGATCATGCACAAAGAATTACTTGTGGATTTGATCCTATGATCTCCTTTTAGCTTATATGGATAGTTTATGATAAACTACCTGTTGGGTATAAAATACCCTCCGGCCGAAGTTTGTAAAAGACCGATCCTTCCAGGGCTCTTTCGGCTCCCGAGCTTATGTGTGGCGTCTCTCCGAACCCCTTCGACCGTCCGGACTTCTCTGACAGTGAACTTCTGCACTCAACCACTGGGCCACTCCAAAGGTTCTCTGGGCCCCACTGTTAGCCGACCTTCTACAGTAACCAACTATTTTCCAAACTTCTTTCGGACTTCGTCTGCATCTGAGATTCCCCGACAGTGAGATTTCTACGGTAACCAGACTCCATCCAAGTTTCCACGGTGGTCGACCACCTTCCGAATCCCAATCGAGCTCCCGCGAGAGCTGAACTTCTACTACGAATGGTCTACTCGGAACTCCTACAGTGGGCTGTCTATCCCAGACATCTACTATAAGAAAATTCCATTCAAGCCTCTACTGTAAACGAATTCCCTCCGAACTTCTATTACAGGTAGACTTCGACCAAGCTACTTCTCTGGCGGATGGGTTCCGGACGAGCTCCAGCAGCTGGGTCCCTGCGATAGCCAATTGCCTCTGATGTCTACCGAGCCTCCCCAGTGCTATCTGAAGTCCATCGCTAGCCGACCTCCTACCAGGCTTCCCATAAAATTAGACTTCCCCGGTGGACGATCTTCGGACGAGCTTCCACATTAGATAAGTCTCAGACGGACTTCTCTAGTGATTGGACTTCCCCAGACTTCGCCAACAGAAAATCTCCATCCGAGCTCCTACAGTAGGTGACTTTCGCCTGAGATGTCAGTGTCCGAAGCGTCCGACAATAGTAGATTCGTCCGACAACAGTAGATTCGTCAGCGACCTCAGAATATCCGAGCCTCTCCTAGAACGATGATGTAAAGGGCCATTATGCTCCATCAGGCATCCCAGTCGAGCTTCAGTCGATGGATCCAAGCTCTCTGGCAAGCCACGACAAGGGCCACTACCTTACTCCATTCGCTGCAATGGATTTCACGTGGCTCCATCACTCTCTGATAAGCCACGACAAGGGCCACTACCTTACTCCATTCATTGCAATGGATTCCACGTGGCTCCACCACTCTTTGACAAGCCATGATAAGAACCGTCGCCCTGCTTTACTCTCTGCAACGGATTCTATGCAGCTCCACCACTCTCTGGCAAGTCACGATAACGGACACCACTCCACTCTCCGCAACAAGCTCCACGTGGCCCTGAACGACCTCTGACGCCACTACTCTTCGTAACAAACTCCGCACGGCTCTGAACGGCCCACTACCAGACAGTTACAGATGTCGCTGTCAGTCAGTTACGCTCTCCATCTATAAATAAGGATCTTCAGATACGTTTTTTTCTAAGCTCAAAAACTCTATCTCGAAACTTTGCCAAAATTTCTGCTTGAGCACTCCATTTCTGTTGAAGCAGAGTACTAACTTGAGCATCGGAGGGTCTTGCTGGAGCACCCCCAACTCTGGTTTAGACTTTCCTTACAGGTCTCGACAGTGGCCACGGTCTTCTCGACTCCAGCAACTCCGGCTTCGGCAGAATCTGCACCAACAGAATTGGCGCTAGAGGAAGGGCCTACAGCATGTGTCTTCGCAGTACCCTTATTCTTAAAGGAGTGCTCAATGGGACTGATTTCGATCATCTTCTCCGATATCTTCTTCTCCTTGTCCTACTAGATCTTCACCCAATGCCTCCCTGCAAAGCATCCACCAGGCAGTCCACAGCCTCCACGGCCAGATTTCAGGCTCCGGCCTCGCCTCCATTTTCTCAGGCTCCTCCTCCTCCGGCAATGACGGCCGATAGGTTCATCCGACATCGGCCTGAAGGTAGGGAGAATCGACCAAGGGCCCTGCCACGATCGGAGCCTCCAAGGAGGGAAGAACAACCTGGAGATCGGCCTCCAATCAGGATCATCTACACCATCTCTGGAGGGCCCCGGAAGGGAGCGGCCAGCAGATCGGCCGGACCACCCAAGCGATAGAGAACTGAACGACCCATAACCTTTACTGAAGAAGATGCCCGAGAGATCTAGTTCCCCCATAATGATGCGGTTGTAGTTTCTTTAAATATTGCTAATTATGATGTCCGCCGCATTCTTGTTGATAGTGGAAGCTCGGCCGATATTCTATTTTACGATGCCTTCTCAAAAATGTTCATCCCTGATGGTCGGTTGGGACCGATTAGCTCCCCGTTAGTAGGGTTTACCGGTGATGCTATCCCGATGGAGGGAGTAATAATTTTGACTGTAGTTGCAGGTCGATACCCAAAACAATCCAGGGCTCTAGTGGATTTCCTGGTGGTGAAGGCACCGTCAGCCTACAACGCAATTCTCGGCCAACCTAGCCTCAATGCCCTCTAGGCTGTAGTATCAAACTACCATCTGAAATTGAAATTCTCCACTAACCAGGGGGTCAGAGAAGTCAAGGGAGATCAAGCCCTGGCAAGATATTGCTATAATATAGCTCTGCGAAGAGGTGATCAGCCTGACCCTTGTCCGATCGATGGATTGGACGTCCGCGATGACCTGACGGAAGAACAGGGCGGGCCAATGGAAGATCTTGTCTCAATTCCTTTGAATGATGGAAATGAAGAACACATGGTGAAGATCGGCTCCAACTTGGGGAAAGAGGTGCGGACGCAGTTTAGTAATTTCGTACAAAAGAATGTGGATGTTTTTGCTTGGGTTCCGACAGACATGTCAGGGATCGATGCAGAAGTTATGGAACACCGTCTGACCGTTGACCCCAAACTCCGGCCGACGAAGAAAAAAGTTCGAAGTCATGCGTCGGAAAGACAAGTGGCAATAGCCGAGGAGGTTGATAAACTTTTGAAAGCCGGGTTCATCAGAGAGGTCAACTATCCAAGCTGGGTTTCCAATGTGGTCCTGGTTAAGAAGGTGAACGGCAAATGGAGGATGTGTATAGACTTCAAAAAACTGAATAAAGCCTGCCTGAAGGATAGTTACCCTCTGCCCAGAATCGACCAACTAGTAGATGCAACCTCAGGCCACGAGCTTCTCACCTTCATGGATGCATTCTCCGGCTACCATCAGATCAGGATGGCGCCAGAGGATGAAGAAAAAACCACTTTTATTACTAACCATGGCCTTTATTGTTACAGGGTCATGCCTTTTGGCCTAAAAAATGCAGGGACGATGTATCAGCGGCTAGTGAACAAGATCTTTAAAGAGTAGATCGGCCGCAACATGGAGGTCTACATAGACGACATGCTCGTAAAGAGCAAATCCTCGATGAACCACATCGCCGACCTTGAGGAGACCTTCAGCGCCCTTCGAAAATACAAGATGAAGCTGAACCCAGCCAAATGCACTTTTGGAGTAACCTCAGGGAAATTCCTGGACTTCATGATATCGGGGTGCGGGATTGAGACAAATCCAAAAAAGATTCATGCCATCCAGGAGATGACCGCCCCGAGGTCAATAAAGGAGGTTCAGTGCCTTATCGGGAGAGTGGTAGCTCTAAATCGCTTCATCTCGAGATCGACTGAGTGAAGCCTACCTTTCTTTCGGACCCTCAAGCAGTCAAAGAACTTCTGTTGGACCACTGGATGTTAGCAGGCATTCGAGGAGCTGAAGAACTACCTCGGCTCATCACCACTATTGGCAAAGCCCGAGCCTGGAGAGGAATTGTTCCTATACCTGGCGGTCTCCCCTATAGCCCTCGCTGCAGTTCTGATTAAGGAAGAAGTAAAAATTCAACGGCCGATCTACTACATAAGCCGAGTATTGAGAGATGCCAAAACCAGGTATACTAAGTTAGAGAAACTAACTTACATCTTGTTGATTGCAGCTCGAAGGCTCTGACCTTACTTCCAAGGACACACCATAACGCTGCTCACCAACCAGCCGATCAAGGTGGTTTTGCATCGAGCAGACACCTCTGGGAGAATCGCAAAATGGGTAGTCGAGCCCACGGAGTTCGACATTAACTATCGACCTCAGCCAACGATCAAAGCCCAGATATTAGAAAACTTCATGGTGGAATGTACTATTCCAGAGGAGATCGAACTTGGACAAGATGAAACCGATAATTCAGGGCCCCGACTGAACTCCCCCGAAGAAAGAGCCAATCTCCCTGATGGTTCTTGGGCCCTCAATGTGGATGGTTCCTCCAACATGTCAGACGTAGGCGCGGGCTTGATCTTGGTCAATCCAGATGAAGTTATCCCGGAGTATGAACTGCGCTTCGAGTTCTCCGCCATAAATAACGGAGCAGAATATGAAGCTCTGATTACAGGACTAAAAGTCGCCAAAGAATTAGAAGTAGATCGGCTTCAAGCCTACAGTGAATCTCAATTAGTAGTGGGACAGGTTAGTGGAAATTACGAAGCTCGAGAGGATAGTATGGCCAGGTATCTCGAAAGGGTAAGAGAGATCATCCCTACCTTTGGCAGCTTCGACATCAGGCAGATCCCAAGATCGAAAAATACTAGGGCCGACCTTCTCTTCAAGTTGGCTACGCTGGCTCTGGCCGAACTACCTAAGGAATCTTCTTCGAGGTTCTGAAATGCCCAAGCACGGAAGAATCACAGTCCGTGATGGAGATCAGCTATGAACTCAGTTGGATCGACCCACTAGTTACATACCTCAGGGATGGGGTTCTTCCTCCTAATGCAAAAGAAGCTCGAAAGCTTAAGAACCAGGCCACTCGATATATCCTCTACGAAGGCAAGCTATACAAGAGGTCGCATTCCTTGCCCCTATTGAAATGTCTCCGGCCTTCTGAGGCCTACTTCGCCTTGAAGGAGGTACATGAGGGAGTCTGTGGAAGTCACCTGGGGGCCAGTTCTTTATCCCACAAGCTACTCCGATAAGGTTATTACTAGCCTACCATGTACCATGACTCCGTCGAATATGTCCAAAGATGTGACTGGTGTCAGAGATATGCAAATATACAAAGGCAACCTGCCTCCGAACTTACACCATTGAGTGCCCCATGGCCGTTCGCACAATGTGGGATGGATATCCTTGGACCTTTTCCCTTGGCATCAGGGCAGCGGAAGTTCCTCCTGGTGGCAATAGACTATTTCACCAAGTGAGTCGAAGCTGAACCTTTGGCAAAAATCACGGAAGCTAAAGTGCCAGACTTCATCTGGAAGTCAATTGTCTGTAGGTTCAGCTTACCCAGAATCCTCATTACTGATAACGAGCAATAATTTGCTGGAGCAAAGTTTGTCAAATTTTGTGAGGACCTAAATATCTCCCACAACTTCACTTCAGTGGCCCATCCTCAAGCAAATGGCGAGGCCGAGGTGACTAATAGGACTCTGTTGCAAGACATCAAAGAGAGACTTGAAAAGGCAAAAGGAACTTGGGCAGATGAGCTTTATCATGTGTTATGGGCATACTGAACTACTCAGAGATTGCCCATGGGGGAGACCCCCTTTGCCTTAGCTTTCAGGATAGAGGCCGTGATCCCAATAGAACTCAAGCTTCCATCAGTATGAGTCATGGCATTCGACGAACAGCCCAACCCATAGGATCTCAAGGCCAACCTCGACTTGTTGGAAGAAAAGCGGGAGACAGCTCAAGTTCGGATGGCGGCTTACAAACAGAAAGTAGCCCGCTACTATAACTTCCGGGTCAAAAACAAAGCCTTCAGAGTGGGGAACTTGGTACTACGGCGAGCCGCTGCCTCACAACTGCAGAATCAAGAAAAACTTGCCCCAAACTGGGACGGCCCGTATGAGGTCAAGGAGGTGGTCCAGCCCAGAATGTACTATCTAAAAGAGCTCGGAGGAGCAGAGCTTCCGCGACCATGGAACTCGAAAAATCTACAAATGTATTACCAATAGCTTCGCCTTAAATAAAAGTTTCATATTTGCAAATTTTTCTTTTAGCATGAGCTTATAACGATAGAAAATAACTCTCTCATGCAATTGAAATTAAGCTTGTTAGGAACAGGAGGAGAACCTCGTCCTAACATGAGCAAAGTCGAAGGCCCAGTTTCTTAAAGACCGAATGGGGGGAGAGGCCCTTACAACGACCCTTATGTGCCCCCACAGCTTGTTAAGAACAGGAGGAGAATCTCATCCTAACATGAGCAAAGTCGAAGGCCCGATTTTCTAAAGATCGGATGGGGGGAGAGGCCCTTATAACGGACCTTATGTGCCCCCACAGCCTTATTAGGAATAGGAAGAAAACCTCATCCTAACATGAGCAAAGTCGAAGGCCCGATTTTCTAAAGATCGGATGGGGGGAGAGGCCCTTACAACGGCCCTTATGTGCCCCCACAGCTTTGTTAAGAACAGGAGGAGAATCTCATCCTAACATGAGCAAAGTCGAAGGCCCAATTTTTTAAAGATCGGATGGGGGGAGAGGCCCTTACAACGGCCCTTATGTGCCCCCACAGCCTTGTTAGGAATAGGAGGAGAACCTCATCATAACACGAGCAAAGTCGAAGGTCTGGTTTTCTAAAGACCAGATGGGGGGAGAGGCCCTTACAATGGCCCTTATGTGCCCCCACAGCCTTGTTAGGAACAGGAGGAGAACCTCATCCTAACATGAGCAAAGTCGAAGGCCCAGTTTCTTAAAGATCGGATGGGGGGAGAGGCCCTCACAATGGCCCTTATGTGCCCCCACAGCCTTGTTAGAAATAGGAGGAGAACCTCATCCTAACACAAGCTAAAATCGATTATCGAGAACAAGGGGAGGACCTCGTCCCAATGTAAACAAAGACCTGATTGATCAACAAGAAGGAAAGCTTCCTCAATGACTCCTCTACACTCTCACGACCCCGTCAAGAACAGAGGGAAGATCCTCACTTGAACACAGAAGAAAAGGAGATACGAGAAGAAAAAGCGATGAACTACACCGGTAATAGGTGAAAAATGAACTACATCAAAGGCACCAGGGACTTTGTCTCGATGAGAGAAAATACCCTTGGCGAAAATCTCCAGTCTCTAAGGGTGAATCGACACAGCAATGATCAGGAACCCTCAAACAGCGTGGACATCAAACATGACAAAAGACAAAAAGAGTCTGGTAAACAATCGGTTAATACCAGAATGGGCGAGGTAATAAACAATTTCATTTTCATCTCATTGGTGGAGTATACATTACAAAGCCTTGAAGGCCAAAAAAAAAAGAGAAGAAGAGAAAAGAAAGGATGAGGTGATGGAAAATTTCCTTTTCATTTCATTGGCGAAGTGCACGTTACAAAGCCTTTAAAAAAAAAAATAATAAAAATTAAAACAACACAAACAGCTCTAAAGAGGCTCGGCTTTGTCAGACTTCGAACTCCCAGCTCCGACCATCGTCAAGAATTACTTTAAGTACCTGCCTTCTTCTTCCAGTCCCCTTTTTTGGATCAGCAATTACTCCAGCATTATCTTCAAAGTACATGTAGACACTACTTTTTTCATGCCATGGTTTCCACTGCCTCACGATGACGGCGGGCATGACCTTCTTTCTGAGGTCAGGTTCCCCCTCACAGTGACGGCGGGCATGACCTTCTTCCTGAGGTCAGGTTTCTCCTCACGATGACGCATACCGGGAAGTACTCGCGGTCGAAGATGTGCCATAAGCACGGGCTCTGGGCACTCAAGATGAAACACGATCGGATCTGTCTCTTCTACCCTCACCTTCTTCGCCAACCCGAAAGTTGCAGTGCCTTTCCTCTCGTGGGCTTTCAGACTCTGGGCTAACATCTGAGCTGCATCCGTGCCCATATCCGCAACGAAGGAAGACCAGCACAGTCTATAAATGGGGCCGCGAAAGCAGGGAAAGTTTTGGGGCTAACCCAAGCTGGTCTGAGGGATGCAGGGATAAAGAGATGAGGACAACTCAACGGGTGCCTAAGGCCAGGAAGGAAAGATTGAAGAAACTCTTGTGCAAAGTGAGATCCCCGAAGGAGGGAGGCAGGTTTAAATAGGCGACGGGGTCCGATGCAATAATGACTACAGGACTCCTTAGACCAGTTCGTAACCGCCGCGTGGCCCACTCACCGTGGCAAGCGGCTGGAGGTAGCCGACAATTAGTAAAACTATTATGGCACCATACCTAGGACTACGCTCCGATGGAAATTCCGAAAAGAAGAAATTTTTTTCGAAAAGGCTCCAGTACCAGTGTGTCGAACGTTAAAATATCTGGCAACCGTCGAGTGCGAAAATCGAGGAGAGCAGTTTCAGCCAAGAGAATTTCTCTGTACTTCCTTCATTCGAAACCTGAACTCGAAAGTAGGGGGACTGGTGTTGGGTATAAAATGCCCTCCGGCCGAAGTTTGTAAAAGATCGATCCTTCCAGGGCTCTTTCGGCTCCCGACCTTATGTGTGGCATCTCTCCAAACCCCCTCAACCATCCAGATTTCTCCGATAATGAACTTCTGCACTCATCCACTGGGCCACTCCAAAGGCCCTCTGGGCCTTCTACAGCAACCAACTATTTTCTGAACTTCTTCCGGACTTCGTCTACATCCGAGCTTCCCCGACAGTGAGATTTCTACGGTAACCAGACTCCATCCAAGTTTTCACGATGGTCGATCACCTTCTGGATCTCAATCGAGCTCCCGCGAGAGCCGAACTTCTACTACGAATGGTCTACTCTGAACTCCTATAGTGGGCTGTCTATCCCAGACATCTACTGTAAGCAAATTTCATTCAAGCCTCTACTGTAAACGAATTCCCTCCGAACTTCTTTTACAGGTAGACTTCGATCGAGCTACTTCTCCGACAGATGGGTTTCGGACGAGCTCCAGCAGCTGGGTCCCTGCAATAGCCAATTGCCTCCGATGTCTGCCGAGCCTCCCCAATGCTATTCGAAGTCCATCGCCGGCCGACCTCCTACCAGGCTTCCCATAAAACCAGACTTCCCCGACGGATGATCTTCGGATGAGCTTCCATATCAGATAAGTCTCAGATGGACTTCTCTAGCGATCGGACTTTCCCAAACTTCACCAACAGAAAATCTCCATCCAAGCTCCTATAGCAGGTGACTCCCACCGAGATGTCAGTGCCTGAAGCATCCGACAATAGTAGATTCGTCAGTGACCTCGGAACATCCGAGCCTCTCCTAGAACGATAATGTAAAGGGTCATTCTGCTCCATCAGGCATCCTAGCCGAGCTTCAGCTGACGGATCCAAGCTCTCTGGCAAGCCACGACAAGGGCCACTACCTTACTCCATTTGCTGCAATGGATTCCACGCGGCTCCACCACTCTCTGACAAGCCACGACAAGGGCCACTACCTTACTCCATTCGCTGCAACGGATTCTACGTGGCTCCACCACTCTCTGACAAGCCACGATAAGAACCACCGCCCTGCTCCACTCTCTACAACAGATTCCACGCAGCTCTATCACTCTCTGGCAAGTCACGACAACTGACACCACTCCACTCTCTGCAACAAGCTCCACGTGGCCTTGAACGACCTCTGACGCCACTACTCTCCGTAACAAACTCCGCACGGCTCTGAACAGCCCACTACCAGATGGTTACAGATGTCACTGTCAGTCAGTTACGTTCTCCGTCTATAAATAAGGATTCCTAGATACATTCTTTTTTAAGCTCAAAAACTCTATCTCGAAACTCTACCAAAATTTTCACTCGAGCACTCCATTTCTGTTGAAGCAGAGTACTGACTTGAGCGCGGAGGGTCTTGCCAGAGCACCCCCAACTCTAATTTAGACTTTTCTTGTAGGTCCCGACGGCGGCCACGGTCTTCTCGACTCCAGCAACTCCGGCTTCGACAGAATTTTGCACCAACACTACCATATGAATAACTATCTTGGCATTTTATCTAAATTGATCAAAATGTTGCTAACTAAGGAACCTTGAAAGGTTTAGAGGTTCATATCTGGAGAGTCTAAAGAAACAAGGACACACCTTAAGTAGGCATGTCGAAATTGCTCAATACTATCCTTACAATTTTTTCTTCTTTCAGTTGAGTTTTAGACTCTAGTGCTTCTTATACACTTTAGTATAGAGTCTATGGGAAGGTAGAGAGTTAAGAAAGTAATCCTTAAAATTGACAATAGGACAAAAATTGCTACTATGGCCATGGGTATCTATCCTTTGTGATTATTGTTTGAAATTAGTTCTTAGAGACAGTCTCTATCATTTGCATAGTGATGCATCTGTAAACTTAATTGAGCAAGCAGTGAAGCCATTGGATCTATGAGATCCAGAGTTGAGATAAATCTTAAGTATATATGGAACTGTTGGTGCAAAAATTCGCTCGCATCGGAGAAGCTAGAGTCGGGGAAGCCGCGGTCGCCGTCGGGACCTGCAAGGGAAGTCTAAACCGGAGGTGGGGTTGCTCCGGCAAGACCCTCCGACGCTCAAGTCAGTTCTCTGCCTCAACAAGAATGGAGTGCTCGAATGGAGAATTTAGCAGAGTTTTGAGATAAGGAAAAGGAGCTTAAAGAATAACGTATCTGGATCCCCCTTTTATAGGCGGAGGAGGCAAAGGATTGATGACGACGTTTGTAACCGCCTGGTAGTGGGCCGCCTATGGTCAGGGGAATTGATTGCGAAAGATAGTGGGGTAGACCCGTGGCTATCGCCATAGCCTGCCACGTAGGGCCTGTTGCAGGTAGTGGGGCGGCGTCCGTTGCCGCTAGTTGTCAGCGAGTAGTGGGATCGTGCAGCACCTGCCGCAGGGAGCGGAGCAGAATCATGGCCGTTGACACAGCCTGTCAGAGAGTAGTGGGTCTGCCGCAGGGGGAGGTGGAGCCGCGCGGAATCTGCTACAGGAAGTGGAACAGGATCATGGCTGTTATTGTTATCTGCCAAGGGGCGCGGATCCGTTGATCAAGGCTCGGCAGTGGTCGGAGTTCGGCCTTTGCAGGAGTCCGGGAGGAGTCCCCCTTTCGGTTGAGGTCATGGGTGGAGTCCGGCTCCAGTAGCTGACACTGAGGTCGGAGACTGAGGTCAGAACTTGGCTCCCATAGGAGTCCGGGCGGAGCCGCCCTGCTGCTGATGATGGAGCCCGGTTCCCGTAGGAGCCCGGGCGGAGCTGTTCCGCTGTCGATGGAGGAGCCCGACTCCCGTAGGAGTCCGAGCGAAGCCGTTCTGCTGTCGATGGTGGAGCCCGGCTCCCGTAGGAGTCCGGGCGGAGTCGTTCTGCTATCGATGGTGGAGCCCGGCTCCCGTAGGAGTCCGGGCGGAACCGTTCTGCTATCGATGGTGGAGCCCGGCTCCCGTAGGAGTCTGGGCGGAGCCATTCTGCTGTCGATGGAGGAGCCCGGCTCCCGTAGGAGTCCGGGCGGAGCCATTCTGCTGTCGATGGAGGAGCCCGGCTCCCGTAGGAGTCCGGGCGGAGCCATTCTGCTGTCGATGGTGGAGCCCGGCTCCCGTAGGAGTCCGGGCGGAACCGTTCTGCTGTCGATGGTGGAGCCCGACTCCCGTAGGAGTCCGGTTGGAACCGTTCTGCTGTCGATGGAGGAGCCTGGCTCCTGTAGGAGTCCGGGCGGAGCCGTTCTGCTATTGATGGTGGAGCCCGGCTCCCGTAGGAGTCCGGGCGGACCCGTTCTGCTGTCGATGGTGGAGCCCGGCTCCCGTAGGAGTCCGGGCGGAGCTGTTCTGCTGTCGATGGAGGAGCCCGGCTCCCGTAGGAGTCTGGGCGGTGCCGTTCTGCTGTCGATGGTGGAGCCCGGCTCCCGTAGGAGTCTGGGCGGAACCGTTCTGCTGTCGATGGTGGAGCCCGGCTCCCGTAGGAGTCTGGGCAGAACCGCTCTGCTGTCGATGGTGGAGCCGGACTCCCGTAGGAGTCCGGGCGGAACCGCTCTACTGTCGATGGTGGAGTCCAGCTCCCGTAGGAGCCCAGTCGGAACCATTCTGCTGTCGATGGAGGAGTCCGGCTCCCGTAGGAGTCCGGGCGGAGCCGTTCTGCTGTCGATGGAGGAGCCCGGCTCCCGTAGGAGTCCGAGCGGAGCCGTTCTGCTGTCGATGGTGGAGCCCGACTCCCGTAGGAGTCCGGGCGGAACCGTTCTGCTGTCGATGGTGGAGCCCGGCTCCCGTAGGAGTCCGGTCGGAACCGTTCTGCTGTCGATGAAGGAGCCCGGCTCCCGTAGGAGTCCGGGCGGAGCCGTTCTGCTGTCGATGGAGGAGCCCGGCTCCCGTAGGAGTCCAGGCGGAGCCGTTCTGCTATCGATGGAGGAGCCCGGCTTTCGTAGGAGTCCGGGCGGAACCGTTCTGCTGTCGATGGAGGAGCCCAGCTCCCGTAGGAGTCCGGGCGGAGCCGTTCTGCTGTCGATGGTGGAGCCCGGCTCCCGTAGGAGTCCGAGCAGAACAGTTCTGCTGTCGATGGTGGAGCCCGGCTCCCGTAGGAGTCCGGGCGGAATCGCTCTGCTGTCGATGGTGGAGCCCGGCTCCCGTAGGAGTCCGGGCGGAACCGCTCTGCTGTCGATGGTGGAGCCTGGCTCCCGTAGGAGTCCGGGCGGAGCCGTTCTGCTGTCGATTTCGGCTGCGGATATTTTATACCCAACACCAGTCCCCCAACTTCTGAGTTTGAATTTCAAGCGAAGGAAGTACTCACAGAGAGAGATGTGCACAGCCGAAATTGCCTCTTCGAACCTTGTGCACTGCCGCCCCCATTTAATGCGCGCACGTCAGAGTCCATTTTTCGGTGCAGGTGACTTGAAAAGTCTCTTCGAAACCCCCGTTGAAATGCGATCCCAAGCGTCGCTCTGCGGGAATTTGTGAGCGGTCAACCCTCGATGGCGGTGAAGGGGATAAGCGCGCCACGTGGCACGCATCAGTTGGCCCAGGAATACCCACCGCCATAACTGCGCCAGGATCCATCGGCTATTTAAACCCCTCTGGCGCTGTTCTTTCATCTAAGAGTCCTGCTTCTCTCACCCCAGTCCCTGCCTCCTTCCCTTACACCATGTTCTCTACTCGGGAGGCTATTTTTGAGGGGATTTTTAGGGTTTGGAGGAAGGTGAGGAGGAGAATGGCGGCCGGTGAGAATCTCCGTCGCTCTAAAGGGAGCCCAAGGAAGAATTCTTTCAACAATAGGGGTTTAATAACGGGGGCTGTCGGTGAAGTTATTCTGCCCGCAAATCTCGGAGTAGCAAGGCGGGGTGATACCGATCAAGAGGGCAGAATAGTCATCATAAGCCATGACAGGATCCTTGACGCCGTCGGGGCTGAGAGACCAGAGGCGGTCGGCGTCGACAGCGGGGCAGTAGAACTTGTTGCGGGGACGGTGGAAGTAACGCATGCCGACCTTGCCGGAGCATCTCGGGTGGCAGCCGTCGTGATGCATTCAGGGATGAGGCATATCTCTGGTGTCACAACCGCCCCCGAAGTGGCTATGGTTCTTCTTGAAACAGGTCTTCGCTACTGCCGCCGTTGCCCTCGCCGCCTCTGGAGGTCTACCCCACCCTTTTCCCGTTAAGGTTGGGACTTTGGGAACAGAATGAGGCGAGACGGGGCGAGAGCTGTTACACGCACTGGAGAATGCGACTGAGAAGGATAGAGATGGAGTTCATAGTTCGGAGCGGCCTCCGGTTCGTCCTGCCCGAACCGTGCTCGCGATACTGGCGATGATGTGTATCTTCTTTTTTCCTGACCCACCGGGTCCTGTAACGTGTACTTCTGTTAAATGAAAAAGTAATTTCAGTACCTTGTTTGCATCTTGTGTTAAATAGTTATCTGCCGAATTTTTTTATTTTTCTTTCCTTTTCTTTGTCTGTGTTACGTCGTTCCAGGGTCGTCGGCGACCTTTTCAGTTCATGTGGGGTCGTCATTCGCCGAGCTCCTTTTCGGCTTTTATGTCGTTCGGAGATACCCACTTGTCAGGTTTGCTTGGATTTTTCTCCGCTGAAGTCGGGGCTAAGTCCGGCTCCCTTGATAGTCCGAACGGAGAAGTTCTCCTGGAGTTGAAGTAGCTCGGCTCTTGTAAGAGTCAGGGCAAAGTTTTTCTGCAGTCAAAGTCATAAGCAAAGTCCGGCTTCCGTAGAAGTCCGGGTGGAGTTGTCCTGTAGCTGATGTTGGCGGTAGAGCCCGGCTCCCGTGGGAGTCCGGGTGAAGTCTTTCTGGCGGTGGAACCCGGCTCCCGTAGGAGTCCGAGCGAAGTCTTTTTGGCGGTGGAACCCGGCTCCCGTAGGAATATATATATAGAGGTGCAGAAAGCAAACTCCACATGAGATGTGGTTAACCCACTAGTAAGTCACTTAGCTAGCCCAAGACTAAAGCCTGTCTTGAGAAGATGGGGCTTGGTACATGACAGATTGGCTTTAGTGCAAGTGGAAGATTATTGGATGCATGTCCTAGAAGCCAATCTTGACTAACACATCATATTACTAAGACAAAGTTTTGTACTTGATGGGCACTTATATTACCATTCATGTTTTATGTGTCCATAAATCATCTAAGGAATTAACAAGATGATGATACATATTCTCAAAGAGTTGAGAATTTGAGATATGTGTCAATTGATGGTTAATTCTTAAATTGCTCCTGATCATAGGATCATCATGGGGATGGTGATTGATCTGGATAGACTAGTGTGCGGATCGCTTCCTTCGAGCAGATGAGTCTCAAGTCTAAAGTGTAGTGATACCAGAGCAAGACTGCAGGTGGTTATTACAGAATAACTAGCACTGAGTGTGACCAATATGAGAAGCCACATAGATGTCTGCTCACTCGTTAGTGACTTTCTCGATACTATAATAGTATGACTGGTCCTTTGACCTGTGATGCTATAGCTGCTCGCAGTGAGGCTGCTAGAGTTTGACAACACATAAATATTGACTCAATGAGTCCTTCTAGTGGATGTTGGTGATAGTTGATCTACTGTAGAAGTAGGATATATACCTAGATAGAATCTATCGATCCTAGCAAAAGGGAGTAGTCCTATGAGATTTAAGAAGCTGAGTCTTTAAGTCTATGACCATAGTAGTGTGATTAATGAAAAAAAGTTTCTATGAGAATCACACATGGACTCGAGCTAATTGAATATATCATATGACTGATGATGAAGTTTGACGATTCATCCATGACCTACCATCTGGTCGGAACTCATGATAGAGGGACTATATCATACGTTAACTGAACCTAGAGGTTTATCACCTTTTATTCTGTTGGGTTGCCACTACATACTACTAGATGTCACTGGTGGATTGTGAGACCCACGAGTATCATCTCGATGATCGATGATCTTTGATGGGTAGAGTTGAAATGATTTGAACTCATTGAAAGGAGTTTTAATGATATTATGATAGGGATCACAATATATCTCACTATTAGGTAGAATAGAACCTATGGAGTCACACACAAAGATACTTTTGACTGATCAGATGGTTGAATTATAATAGAATTTAATTATTAATTTGATTAATGATTAATATAATATAAAAATTATAATTAAATAACTCGATAAAGAGTTAGTGAGTTATAGAAGGATTAATTAGCAATTCGATTGCTAATTGGCTCAATTTGATTGAGCAATGGGGTTTGCATCAAGTCTAATTGAATTAGATTCAATTTGACTTGACATGGGTTTGATTTGATCAAGCCTAATTGAGTTATGAGATAACCTAATTATTGAATTTTGACCACGCAATGAAAAATAATTTTTAAAATTTTTTAAAATACTCAAATCAATAGCTTTATCAAATAAAACTATCGAGCCGAATTCAAAACCCTAGAATCACCTTGCCGAACATGATCAAAGCAAATTCAAACATACAAAGAGATAGAATATTATACTTTAACTAAAATAAAAAAGTGGCATGTTGGTGTTCTCCATAAGATCCCAAGATAGAAATCCTCCAACGGTGATCCACACGAAAGTTGGCCAAGGTCTTTTCCAACCGATGCGCAGTCACAGCCTTGTCTTCTCAAGAACACTGCTGGCTTCAAACTTGCATCACGATCGCACCAAAGTCCAGTTGCTTTTGATCTTATCACCAAAATGACATCAAAAAAATACTCTTCAGATATCACACAACCTAAGATTTAATTTTTGGCTTTAACATATAGAAAATTTAAATCCTAGGGCACTCCAACAACACTTGCTGAAAATCTCACCACCCTTGTAGCAACTTTTGCCACTCAAATTCCTCTCTTTTTTTTCCTTAAATTTTTAATTTTTTTTTTATAATTTTTATGTCTCTTCTCTCTAGATCATCCAAAAATATCAACTATAAGCCATCTAGGGCATACCCTATAAATAGGGGACCAGGGGATGTTACATGGGATGAATGGGCGCCAACTTTTGGCGCTCCAACTTCCCATGTATCAAATAAATTCATCGAGTAAATTTTTAGCAATTTAGATACTTGGAGTAGAAGGACTCTTCTTTCTCTATGTGTCATAAAAATTTTATTAATTTTTTGCATCAAAACATAGGATTTCTGATTTATCTTCTAAGGCAACGCGTTTAATAAAGAGCCTTCTTTAAGAAGGACTCTTTATTTCTCATGCTAATTTGAGGTGGGCGGTAATTATATTTTTATGTGGCTTTTGGTAAGCATGGAGGAGTCCTTCCCCACTTGAAACTAGTCTAAGTTAGATAAGGATCCAATCCAAATTGACCTAATCCTATTAGGTCAAAGCCAACTGGTTTAGGTTAGCTCAAATACTTTGAACCAAACCAATTTGGGAACTTGGATTAATACAATATGCTAGCATACCAAATTAACCCATAGAATTTATATTAAACTCTAATTAAATTATATCAAGATCAAATCTCAAAGTGTGTGACCCATTGGGTTTCAAATCTAGCCAGCAGTGGATTCAGACTTTCAACGTAACCTTAATCCGATAAGATTTGGTCACCCGAAGAGTCCCAATCAACTTGGACTCTTCCAAATTGATTTTAAAATTAAATTATTTCAATTTTTATCAAGCTCATAAGTCAAGATTGATGTCTAATAACAACATGTCATGACTATCCAAAAGATTTAAAATTTTGATAAAAAATTATCAAAATATCCTTCAGTGGCTAGTTCCTGTGTAATTCAATCCTTCAGTCAAACAACATCGCAGATGAGCTGTGGGCATAGAAATATGTAAAATCCAATCACTTATCTTTATATATCTTGATCTGAAGATGATGATTTAGTTGATAATATATTAAAAATATTTTTCTAATTATCACCCAATTTTAGCCAAAAACTTCCAGAATCACCATCCTATGAGATCACATAGGATGTTCGCTCCCCTTATTAGAAGTGACTGATCCCTTATTGATCACTCATAATCTCCATGCACACTTCACCATATCCAGAACACCCCACACAAGGATCAGAAAATTAAGTTAGGTAGTGAACCAAAATATGGATCCATGTACACAAGGTATCATGGTGACCTCAGGTCAAAGGATCACTTACACAACTCCCACTAGAGAATTATCGGTTAACATGTAAATAAGACTCCATCTGATTATTCTCTCGCAGGTCAATTTAGTAAACTCATTCTCTAATGAGCATCCATATCTTTGTATTAGTGTCACCACATAAGTGATTGTGAGATCAACCATCCTCATTTCTGAGCATACATAGGACATACCAGTTCTACCGGTATCATTGATCCCTGACTCAACATACCAACGACTAGGAATATATTAGATCAGAGCTATCAAAAATTTAGGTCTTACTGGCATGATCTCATCACGGTCCTAAAGCCATTGCCCAGACCTATGGGGTTCATTATAATCTTAAAATTAATAAGATACAGCATGTAATGAATCAAAAATATCAATTTTATTAATAATATTAATGTCAATTACATGAGTTTGGAAGATAAATTACAATAAATATCCTATCGCATCCTATATGCGATTGGCTTGTAGGGTATAATTCTTTTCAATCTCTCACTTGTACTAAAGCCAATCATCCCTATACTTGATACCCATGCTATCAAGGTGGCGGTCAAACTGTTGCAGTGACAAGGCCTTAGTGAACGGATCCACTATATTGTTCTTGATGTCAACTCGCTCCATGATCACATCGCATCTTTCGACTATCTCCCATACGAGGTATAATCATCTTAGGATGTGCTTAAATTTATGATGAGACCTTGATTTTTTGGCTTGAGCAACTATCCCAGTATTATCACAATAAAGAGGCACTGGTTGTTCAATCCCTGGAACCACACCCAACTCTGTGATGAATTTCTTCATCCAGACGGCCTCCTTAGCAGCCTCACTTGCAGTAATATACTTAGCCTCAGTGATTGAATCAGCAACAGTTTACTACTTGAAATTTTTTCGACTTACTGCACCACCATACAAGGTGAACACATATCCAGATATCGATTTGCTATCATCCGGATCAGATTAAAAACTAAAATCGGTATAACCTTTTAGTTTTAAATCAGATCTACCATATATTAGAAAAATATTTCTAGTTCTTCTCAAGTACTTGAGTATGTTTTTTATAGCTTTCCCATGATCCTCTCCGAGATCAGCTTGAAATCTACTTACAATGCCCAAGGCATAAGCCATATCAGGTCTGGTACATAACATAGCATACATTATTGATCCTATTGCCGAAGCATAAGGAATAGAACTCATTCTATTTCTCTCTTCAGGTGTCTTAGGAGATATCTTCTTAGAGAGTTGTATGCCATGACCTATGGACAAGTAACCACTTTTACTTCCCTCCATATTGAACCTCTTCAACACAAGATCAATGTACCTAGACTGAGATAAGCCTTGCATCCTTTTCGATCTATCTCTATAGATCTTTATACCAAATATATAGGATGCTTCACCCAAGTCTTTCATGAAAAATTTTTGTGATAGCCAAGTTTTGATCGATTACAATATCGAGATATCATTTCCAATGAGTAGTATGTCATCCATATATAAGACCAAGAAGATAATAGCACTCTCACTACTCTTCTTGTACACACAAGTTTCATCTATATTTTTGATGAAGCCAAATGATTTGACTGTCTCATCAAAATAGATGTTCTAGCTCCTCAATGCTTGCTTTAATCCATATATGGATCTATTCAGCTTGCATATCTGATTTGCTCTCCCACTTGAGACAAATCCCTCTAGTTGAGTCATATAGACTTCTTCCTCAAGGTTTTTATTGAGGAAGGCAGTCTTAACATCCATCTGCTAGATCTCATAGTCATGGTATGCTGCAATAGTAAGAATTATCCGAATAGACTTGAGCATGGCTACCGGTGAAAAAGTTTCTTCATAATCAATACCTTATTTTTGTCTGAAACCTTTTGCCACAAGCCTAGCCTTATAGGTCTCTACCTGGCCATCTGCTCCAATCTTCTTTTTTAAGATCCATTTCAGCCTATTGGGGTCACACCCTCAGGTGCATCAACCAACGTCCAAACTTAGTTGGCATACATGGAGTCTATTTCAGATTTCATGGCATTGAGCCACTTGTCAAAGTCACTACTCATGACAGCTTCTGAATAGATCATAGGTTCATCATTCTCAATGATGTGGGTTGTGTTCTAATTCTCAATAATAAATTCATACCTGAGTAGTACACTACACACTCTACTCGATCTTCAGAGAGGAGGTGTGTGTAGTGGCTGTGCCTCAATAATGGACATATCTGGTTGAGAACCATCTGATGAATCCTGGATGGATTGTAGGTTTTGAACTTCCTCAAGTTCAACAGACCTCCCACTACCTCCTTCTTGGATAAACACTTTCTTCAAAAAAATAGCATGCCTACCAACAAACATCCTTTGTTGAGTAGGATTATAGAAGTAGTATCCTTTACTCTCCCTGGGATAATCTACAAACCTGTATTTTTTGATCTAGCATCCAGCTTATGTCCATCAATATTTTTCACATAAGCTAGGCAGCCCCAAATCTTAAAATACTTAAGATTGGATCTTTTTTCTTTTCATATTTCATATGGAGTGCTAGAAACAGATTTCAAAGATACTTTATTTAAAATATACGCTGTAGCCTAGAAGGCGTATCCCCAAAAGGATAATGGAAGATCCATGAAACAGATCATGGATCGCACCATATCTAGTAAGGTGTGATTCCTCTTTTCCATAAATTCATTTAATTGTGAAGTATAAGGAGGTATCCGTTGAGAGAGTATACCATTTTGTTTCAAATAATCGAGAAACTCACTAGATAAGTATTCTCCTCCTCAATCTGATTGAATAGCTTTAATACTTTTACCATTTTGTTTTTTGACCATTCTTTGATACTTTTTAAATTTATCAAAAGCTTTGAATTTGTATTTCATTAAATATACATATCCAAATCTAGACATATCATCAGTAAATATGATGAAGTAAGAGTATCCACCTCTAGCTTGAATCGACATTGGATCTCAAACATCAGTATGTATAAGGTCTAAAATGTCACTTGCTCGATCTCCATGTCCAGTAAATGGAGTCTTGGTCATTTTTTCCATGAGGTAAGATTCACAAGTTTCATATAATTTATAATCATAAGGATGAAAAAAATTATCTTTGTATAACTTGTTAATCCTTGACTCATTTATATGGCTAAGTTGGCAGTGCCAAAGGTATGTGATATTGACATCCTCTCTCTTTTTTTTCTTTATATTATCAACATGAAGCATATTATCATTAAGTGAAAGAGACATAAGACCATTATCAATAAAAGTACTTCCATAATATTCATTAGAAAAATATATAGAACAACCATTATTCTTTGTAATTATTTCAAAATTTATTTCAATAACAATGATACAGAAATAATATTTCTAACAATATTTGGAATGTAATAACAGGTCTTTAGTTCAAAAACTTTTTCTGAAAGCAACTTCAAAACTCTGGTTCCTACGGCTTCAGCTTGAATGGACTCTCCACTTGTGTCGAACAGCTCGAAGTCATCTTTATTCAGATTCCTTATTTTTTGTAGACCCTGCAATGATTTGCAAAGGTGTGAACCACAGGCGGTATCCAATACCTAAGAATCTGACATTGAAGTACTTAATGATAAATTAGTTTGTATCATATATAAACCTTTAGTAATGTTTGCTAATTTCACAGTTGCAAGGTACTCCTTGCAATTTTTCTTCCAGTGGCTCTCCTTGCCAAAGTGATAGCAAGTACTTTTGGTGGAGACCTTCTTCACCTTCTTCTTGGAGATGCCAGCCTTAGGGTTCAGCTTTTTCTTAGAACCCTTCTTTGCCTTCTTCTTGCTGATCTTATCAACATGAAGAACCTAAGCCTTTTCACCTTTGAAATGGCTCTCTACTATTTTTAACATATTCAGCAGCTTAGGCAAGCTGATGTTCAATTTGTTCATATGATAATTAATGATAAATTGAGAAAAAAAATTAGGAAAAGACTGCAGAATCAAATCCTGACTCAGTTCACCATCCATGGCAAAATACAACTATCCCAAATGAGTGATCAAATCAATCATCTTTAGGACATGCATTTGCATGAAAGAGCCTTCAGTTGCTGATTTCACAGTTGTAAGGTACTCCTTGCAATTTTTCTTCCAGTGGCCCTCCTTGCCACAGTGATAGCAAGTACTTTTGGTGGAGACCTTCTTCACCTTCTTCTTGGAGATGCCAGCCTTAGGGTTCAGCTTTTTCTTAGAACCCTTCTTTGCCTTCTTCTTGCTGATCTTATCAATATGAAGAACCTAAGCCTTTTTACCTTTGAAATGGCTCTCTACTATTTTTAACATATTCAGCAGCTTAGGTAAGCTGATGTTCAATTTGTTCATAAGATAATTAATGACAAATTAAGAAAAAGAGTCAGGAAAAGACTGCAGGATCAAATCCTGACTCAGTTCACCATCCATGGCAAAATCCAACTATCCCAAATGAGTGATCAAATCAATCATCTTTAGGACATGCATTTGCATGAAAGAGCCTTCAGTCATACGGGCACAGAACAACTGCTTTGATATCTAATATCGAGCAGTTTGATTTTGCTCCCCATATAACTCCTTAAGATTAAGGAGAATAGTGGGAACGTCCATGTCCTCATGCTACCTCTAGAGCTCATTGCTCATGGAGGCAAGCATGATACATTTGACAGTCACACTGTCATCTTTCTATATTTTGTATGTGACCCTTTCCTCCTCGAAAGCATCTTTTCTAACAGAATCTGGAGCAGGTGTATCCAGAATATAGGAGACTTTCTCCTGAGTGAGAATAATTCTCAAGTTTCTTAATCAGTCGACATAGTTGGGTCTGGTCAACTTGTTAGTATCTAGGATACCTCTAAGAGATAGTGAAGATGCCATTAGTGTAGTTAATCTATAATGACAAGAATATAATATAAGCAGACAACTCATGAAGATATTCACAACTAGACTAAGATTTTTACTTAATTGTATCTCCCACTATTCTATCGAACTTCATAGCTCTCAAATATAAAAATCAAGAAATATACTAATATTTTTTAGTGGGGTTGGGATCCCTATTCCTCACAAATACCTTGTGGATAGCACAACAAGTATTTATGAGTTCAAGAGTAGGTAATTTTTTATCAATTGTATCTTTACAATTCTCAACATCTTTCTTTCTGGCCTCTAGATCACATATAGTCTTATAGATAGCACAACAAACTATAGTGTTCTAGTTAAGTTAATCCTTCAATCCCATATAGTCATACTTAAACAATGCTACCCTTATGGATAGCACAACAAAGCAACACTATTCAAATATGCCATAAGCATCAATATGCACTTGACATACTCTATCAACCAAGTTTGAAGGAAGGCTCTTGTAGTGTCTACATCACTAATCAATCTAAATCTAAAATTTAAGAAGATCAAATTGGCCAAGTAAGTAGGTGGGAGGCTCCCCGTAGCTTTTCTAGACACCAACAGAGTTGGCCAGGCCAGCATACGGACCTAATTAAAAAACCATCTTTTATACTTTTCTTGATACTAATTGATCTTAAGAATTTGACTTTTGATTTAAAAGTGAATCCTGACATTACAACTTAATATAATTTTATGAGAAACTTTAAACTAATCTCGACACATCCTAACTATATAAGTGCATAAAATAATACACTATACAAATAATGCAAATTTGCATGCTTCTACTATTCAAAATAGCAATCATATTATCATGCCAAAAAAATATATAAGGATGCAATCAAAGTCGTAACATATGACTAACAAATTCATATTATATAACATACTCTAATCTAATTAGGCATGTATGACACTCTTATTAGCTATACATCGATTTAATCATCATGCAACCATGATAATAAAATTCTAAATTATCATAAATTTATAACTTAATAATTAAAATTTAGAATCATGGTTCACAAAATGTAAAAAATATTTTTTTGAGTTTGAAAAATTGATGCAAAAATAATGCTATATTTTTGGTAGGATATGAACAAGAACAATTCTAAGCCACTATATTGCACCTGTTTGATCGAATCAGATAAGGGTGGCTCAATACCACTATTGGGTTCTATCCATGCAGTAGAAAATAATTTTTAAAATTTTTTAAAATACTCAAATCAATAGCTTTATCAAATAAAACTATCGAGCCAAACTCAAAACACTAGAATCACTTTGCCGAATACGATTAAAGCAAATTCAAGCTTGCAAAGAGATAGAATATTATACTTTAACCAAAATAGAAAAGTGGCATGTTGGTGTTCTCTATAAGATTCCAAAGTAGAAGTCCTCCAATAGTGATCCACTCAAAAGTTGGCCAAGGTCTTTCCCAATCAGTGCACAGCCACAGCCTTGTCTTCTCAAGAACACTGCTGGCTTCAAACTTGTGTCACGATCGTACCAAAGCCTAGTTACTTTTGATCTTGCCACCAAAATGATACCAAGAAGACACTCTTCAGATGTTATATAATTTAAGATTTAATTTTTAGCTTCAACATATGAAAAAATCAAATCCTAGGGAACTCCAGCAACACTTGATGAAAATCTCACCACCCTTGTAGCAACTTTTTCCACTCAAATTTTTCTCTTTTTTCTCAATTTTTTTTTAGATTATTGTTTATAATTTCTATGTCTCTTCTCTCTGGCTCATCCAAAAATATCAGCTAGAGGCCATCTGAGGCATCCCCTATAAATAGGAGACCAGGGGATGTTACATGAGACGAATGGGTGCCAACTTTTGGTGCTCCAAATTCCCACAAGCCAAATAAATTCATCAAGTGAATTTTTGATGATTTAGACACTTAGAGCAAAAGGGCTCTTCCTTCTCTATGTTCCATAAAACTTTTATTAATTTTTGGCATCAAAACATAGGATTTTTGATTTATCTTCTAAGACAACGTGTTTAATAAAGAGCCTTCTTTAAGAAGGACTCTTTATTTCTCACACTGATTTGAGGTGGGCAGCAATTATATTTTTATGTGGCTTTTGGTGAACATGGAGGAGTTCTTCTCCACTTAAAATTGGTCTAAGTTGGATAAGAATCCAATCCAAATTGACCCAACCCATTAGGTCAAAGCCAACTATTAAACCAAACCAATTTGAAAACTTGGGTTAATACAATGTGCTAGCATATCAAATTAACCCATAGAATTTATATTAAACTCTAATTAAATTAGACAAGACTAAATCTCAAAGTGTGTAATCCATTGGGTTCTAAATCTAGCCAGCAGTGGATCCAGACTTTCGACGTAACCCTAATCCGATGAGATTAGATCACCTAAAGAGTCCCAATTAACTTGGACTCTTCCAAATTAATTCTAGAATTAAATTTTTTTATTTTTTGTTAAATCTATAAGTCAAGATTGACATCTAGCAATATATCATGACTACTCAAAAAATTTAAAATTTTGATAAAAAATTATCAAATTATCCTTCAGTTGTAAGTTTTCGTGTAATTCAATCCTTCAGTCGAACAATATCCCAGATGAGCTGTGGGTATGAAAATATGTCAAACCCAATACTTATCTTTATGCATATTGATCTGAAGATGATGATTCAATTGATGATACATTAGAATTTTTTTTCTAATTATCACCTTGCTTTAGTCAAAGACTTCCAGAATCATCATCCTATGAGATCACATAGGATGTTTGCTCCTCTTATTAGGAGTGACTGATCCCTTATTGATCACTCACAATCTCCATGCATACTTCACCATATCCAGAATACCCCATACAAGGATCAGAAACCAAGTTAAGTAGTGAATCAAAATATGAATCCATATATATAAGGTACCATGATGACCTCAGGTCAAAAGATCACTTATACAACTCTCACTAGAGAATTATCAGTTGACATGTAAATAAAACTCATCTGATTATTCTCTCACAGGTCAATTCAGTGCACTTATTCTCTAATGAGCACCCATATCCTTGTATTAGTGTCACCACACAAGTGGTTGTGAGATCAACCACCCTCATTTTTTAGCATACATAGAACATGCCAGTCTTATCGGTATCATTGATCCCCAACTCAATATACCAACGACTAGAAATATTTTAGATTAGAGCTATCAAAGATTTAGGTCTCACTGACGTGATCTCATCACGGCCCTAAAATTATTGTCCAGACCTATGAGGTTTATTATAATCTTAAAATTAATAAGGTACAGCATATAATGAATCAAAAATATCAATTTTATTAATAATATTAATGTCAATTATATAAGTTTGGAAGATAAATTACAATAAACATTCTATTGCATCTCATATGCGATTGACTTGTAGGGCATAATTCTTTCACTAATTGTATGGGAGAATAATTTTTTGTTTGATTAGGATTTGGGTTTGATTTAATTCTTAATTAAACTAGGATCTAACTAAGAGATTTTAGGATCCCTATTGGACTAGGACTCCTTCTTTGATTAGGTGACTTCTAATTCCTAATTGGATTAGATTTTAATCTAAATAGTTTGAGCTCCTAATCAGATTAGAATTTTGATCTATTTAGGTCTAATCAATTCCTAATATAATTAGAATTGGATAAAATTTTATTTGATTTAAATCTGCCACCTAAAGAGGAGTCCCATGTGGATTGGACTCCACTTCCTCTATGTGCCATAAGAAGTCCCATGCCCACTTATATTTGGATGCCACAAATATCCATCGCCCCTCTTGTTTTATGTGATGAAAATTCTCTTTTTTTCTCTTTTTAACATGTAAGAAAGAGGCATACAAATAATAGGAAGGTGGATACCTGTAGGGGCTGGACACTTATGCGATTTCAAGGGATTTTTAGAAGATATCCACGATCATCAATTCACAGTGTAGATCGATCTGAGTCAAGGTATGAAGATAAGATCTTCTCTTTTTATTTTTTTCTATTTAATTTCTGTATCTGAATCCTATCTCATATATGTAGATCCTGTTTTATGATTTTAAGATTTGATCTTATGTATGCTTAGATTAAATTAGATTTAATCTGAATTTTTAAAATTTTTGCTGCATACTTGTTTCAAAATTTTGCATGTATGAAACTATGAAATCTCAACATTAAAAACTATTAGTCAAAATATCAAACTTACCTTAGACATCAATTGGTCAATCCGAATCGAATACATCAGTCTAGCTACTCAGGCTCGATCCACTGAGCCAAATTTGATCTTGAGTTAATCAACTCACATCAAATATAAATTGATGTGACCAACTACAACTAAACTCGATCTTGATCTCCTTTGATCAAATCCTGATCAACTATTGATCAAGTTTGATCAACTACTCAAATCGATAAAGGTTCTAATCTGATCTAATTAAAGAACCTAATTGTAGTCAATGACTAGACCTAATTTATTCAACCAACACCCAAAATCCCATATTTTATGCAATAAATTTTTTATCTTAAATTCTCAACTTTAGATCTTTTAAATTTAAATCTTAATTCTCAATTAAGTGCATTATGGGTTTAGTTTAGATATTGAAGTAATTTCAAATCTAAACTATATTAGATTGTATCTCGTACAATATTTTATCCACAGTAATGATTCAACTCATCTTGGACTCGAGTCAACTCGTCTGCGACGAATAGAAAGTCTGTAAGCCTTAGACTACATAACTGAGTTGGTTCACCTACAAATCGAGCCGACTCAATAGGATCTTGAGTTGACTCCAACAAAAATGAGTCGACTTGCTAGGAACTCAAGTCGACTCGGTAGATGTGCTAGCCACAGGTTTCATGAAATTCAACTTGATTATCAATCTGATTTATGTGTGATTAAATTTTTTTATGTATTAGATGATTTTAATTTTGATTAATGATCAACCTAGTCTCATCCTAGGACAACCATACAGCATAACATAAGTTATACCAGGGCAACCTTATGTCAGAATGAATCTAGATTAACCCTAAAAACTATGGCATATATAATAGATCTAATCTACAGCCATTAATTAAAATTTCTAACATAAAAATAATTTAATCAAGATCATACATCATACATTATACATCACATGTATTTCAGATCTAAATATCTCATGCTTTACATAAAAATCAGATTGTAATCATAATTTTCAAAGGTATGCATCTTATGCATTAACAGTATCCAATACAACTCATGTATTATTAATTAGATCCAATCTAAATTTATAATCTAATTTCTCAAATCTATACATCTCATGCAATAACAAAAATTAGATCTAAAATTTATTCTATGCATTTTAAAAAATTAACATGGCTCTGATACCAGTTGAAGGAAAATCAGATGATTTGCATACAAATTTTTCATCACATGAGAGTAAGCAATGGAAGATAAATATTAAAATAATTTTAATATTAACATTATACCTTGATCTAATCAAGGAATCACCTAAAGATCGATTACCATGCATGAATAAATTTTTTACATAGATCTGAAATCCAAAATAAAGAGAAAATATTGATTATCTTAATCGCTTTTCTATCTTCTTGTTGGATCAGATCCTGCAGATGCCCGAGGTTTTTGTCAGAGCTGCGCACATGCCTGATCTCTATTGGAATCTACACAGAGATGATCTATTAGATTTTAGTAGTACAGTAGAAGGGTTGGGTGTTTAATATGTTCATTCAAAATATCCTAACGCATCGAAACCCTAGAACCCAAAATCCTTTGACTATAACAATCAAAGCATATATAAAATAAGTATGGACAAGAGGAATACTTATAGCGCTAATCTCAATTTTCACTAGGAACCCAAATATTCACCCTCCAATGGTGATCCATATAAAAATTGAACCAAAAACAGTGCTCCACCTTCACCTTGCTTTAGGACTTCTAGCCCCTAGAACTTGACTAGCTTTGTACCAATCAGGTTTCTCCAAGAACCTAACTTCACCCTCGCTCCACCTTCTCTGGACTTTTGAATGCTCTTATTTAGAACCTTCTCCACCTTGTTTGGACCTGATTAGGCTTTGTCTAAAATATCAAAGCCTTGTCCTAAAACTAAGATGGGTTGTAAGAAAAAAAGGATAAACTAGGAGATAGAATCGAAAAGAATTTTGGAATGCCTCGAACATCAGCATGCACACCTATTTTTAGGTGTTAGAGGGGCACTTAAAAAAAAGAACACACTCATCCTAAAAGCCATATATTATCTGCATATCAGGTTATTTAAGAGTCTTCAAGCAGAAGGACTCTTCTATCGATACATCGATCGGAACTCTCACCTGTGCGTGCACCCACAGAAGGGATGCTTTTGCATCCCATCTGAAATCAGATTAATCTAGAAATTGCAACATAGCAAGAGGATTTAAATCTAATCTCAGATCACTAGATAAGGAAAAAGGAGACACCTCCTTCAGAAAGATTTCTTTTTGCATCCGTCCACCCAGTTTTCTTATCACCACATGCGCGCACGCAAGGGGTCGCTTTTGGCATCCATTTGACCATGAGATATATCTGAAAAAATTCCAGATAATTAACCATATAAAAGTGGATAAAATAAGGAATGTTATCTAATAGGGGCATTCCATTTAAATCCAATTTGATTGGCAGAAGAACTCTCCAACCATGAGGAGTCGTGTTAGTCCAAATCTGCGTGTGTGCAGCCTTGATTTCTTTCCAAGCTTATCTCTATGCATAAAATCTAGAAAAATCACATCTCATATTTTGAGATGTATGCAAGAGGATAGAGGGTGATGTGGGTTGCCACACGCATCTCAAAATCAAAGCAGAAAGACTCTCCTACTTCTCCTCATGCCCAGATGTGCATACAAATTTCCTTTTGCACACCAAGAGTCCAACCAAGCTTGGACTCTTGGTTAGGATGCCCCACAAGGCTAGGTAGCACCATCTAATTGCTGCCACAGCCAGATCTAAATCCAACTTAGCCCATGGCATAATTAGGTTTGATCAAGAAGCAAGATTCGAACCAATTTTGAATTAGATTCAAGGAGCTAGGGTTTCTACATGTGCTAGCATGCTTATCGAAAATCTTGATTGGATTCAAAACTCCAATCAACCTTATCAAAAGGGTTCTTGACTAATTTTTTTATGTATGTGACCCATTAGATTCCACATCTAGCTAGTAATAGATCGGGTGCAAGTTGTCCTAATTTGATTAGATTCCTTCAATCGATTAAGGTCCAAAACGAGCTAACCAAAGTTCAGCAATTAGAATCCTTTCTAATTGGCGATTGAATTAAACTCTTTTAATTCAATCAAACCTACAAGTCAATATTGACATCTAGCAATATATCATAACTATTCAAAAGATATAAAATTTGATAAAAATATCAAATATACCCTTTAGTGGTAAGTTACCATGCAATTCAATCCCTTGATCATTTCTGCATCCTGAATATGTTCATGAGTATGGAATTATGTCAAACTCAAACACAAATTTATATTAATTCTCTATCAACCAATGATCACTCTAATGATAAAGTATTAGAAATTCTTTCTAATCTTCATCCTACTTTTGGCCAAGAGATTTTTTTCGAGTTATCTAGAAATGAGAATACATAGGATGCCATCTCCTCTTACTAGGAGTGATCGATTCCATATTGATCGATTCACAACCTTCATACACATTCCACTATATCCAAAAATCTTGTATATATCTTAATACTATACCTAGGTATGAATCAAAATATAGATTCATGTGCATAAGATTCCATGATGGTCTCAAGTCTAAGGATCACTTGCACAACTTTCACTTAGAGAGCCATCTTTTGACATGCAAGTAAGGCTTCCATAAGATCTCTGTCAATGAGTCAATTCAGTAAACTCATTCACTAATAAGTACCTACATCCTTATATTAGTGTCTCCACATAAATGGCTAGTGAGATCAGCCACCCGCTCCATTGAGCATACATAGGATGTGCTAGACTTTCTAGAACATTGATCTCCGACTCAATGTTTCCACGATCAAAAATATTTAAGATTAGAATTTTAGGATTTTAGGTCTCATAGGCTGACCCATTTATGTCTCCTAAATCTATTTCCCTAATCTTTAGGATTTATCATAATCTTAAATATAGTAAGATGCAGCTAAAATGATAAATCAAATATCTCATTTCATTATAAAATAAAAAATATCATCACATGAGTTAAACATTTATAAAGAAAAGTTCTATCGTATCACTCATACGATTGACTTATAGGATACTCTTCTTTCAATCTCCCACTTGCACTAAAGCCAATCGCCTTTGTATTTCAATCCCATACAATCAAGAGGGTGATCAAATAGCTACTGTGGTATAATCTTTGTGAATGGGTCTGCTATATTATTCTTAGTGTCACTCATTCAAGGACAACATCTTGTTGCTCTATAATTCTTCGAACGAGGTAGAAGTATCTGAAGATGTACTTGGATCTTTGATGAGACCTAGATTTCTTAGCTTGAATAATAGCCTCAGTGTTATCACAATAGACTGGCATCGGTCCTTCAATCTCAGAAATGATTCCTAATTCTATGATGAACTTCTTCATTCAGATAGCTTCGTTAACGGCTTCACTAACAGCGATATACTCTATCTTAATGGTTGAGTCAACTACTGTCGATTACTTAAAACTCTTCCAACTCACTACTCTATCACTTAGGATAAATATATATCCTGAAATCGACTTGCTATTATCGAGGTCAGATTGAAAACTAGAATCTATATATCCCTCTAGTTTCAACTCTGATCCTCCTTCATATATTAGAAAAATATCTTTAGTCTTTCTTAGGTACTTAAGAATATTTTTTATAACTTTTCAATGGTCCTCTCCTGGATCAGTCTAAAATCTGCTAGCTATGCCTAAAGCATAAGCTACATCAGGCTTGGTACATAGCATAGCATACATTATTGATCCCACAATCGAAGCGTAAGGGATTTCACTCATTCTTTTTCTCTCCTCTAGTGTCATAAGATATATTTTCTAAAAGAATAGTGCCCTACAAGCCAATTGCATGGTGATGTGAAGGAACTTTTCTGTGATATCTTCCTACTCAGTTGCATGACATTAGTTATTTTATTTGTGAGGTATTATGTTTTATCATTTGCTGCATCATATTTTTATGATTATGATAAATTTTATAGATTAGGATAATGATTTTAGTGTCATGATGAGATCATGCCAGTAGACCTAAAATCTTGATAGCCCTAATCTAAAATACTTTCAATCGTTAGATCATCGAGTCGGAGATCGATGATACCGATAAGATTGGTACATCCTATGTATGCTCGATATAGAGGGTGGTTGATCTCATAATTACTTGTGTGGTAACACTAATACAAAGATGTAGGTGCTCATTAGAGAATGAGTTCACTAAACTAACCTGTAAGAAGAACATCTGAAGGAGCCTTACAGCATATCAATAGATGGTTCTCCAATGAGAGTGGTGCAAGTGATCTTTTGACCTGAGATCACCATGGTACCGTGTGTACATGGATCCTTCTTTAGTTTATTTTCTAGCATGCCACTTTGAAATGTGTGTGGGATATTCTCGAAATGGTGAAATGTGTATGGAGGTTGTGAGTGGTCAATAAGGAATCGATCACTCCTTATAGGAGGAGAGAACATCCTATGTGATCTCATAGGATGATGACTCTGAGAGTCTCTGGCCAGAGCAGGGATAAACAGTAAAAAAAGTTTCTACCGATTCATCAATCGAGTCATCATCATCAGATCGAGATACATATAGATAGGTATTTGGGCTTGACATGATTTCATACCCATGATCTTTTCGGGATGTTGTGTGATTGAAAGATTGAATTGCACGATAACTCATCATGGAAGGATAATTTTGATATTTTTACCAAATTTTAAATCTTTTGGATAGTCATAACATATTTCTAGATATCGATCTTGACTTATGAACTCACCAGAATTAAAAGAGTTTAATTTGAGAATCAATTAGGAAGAGTCCTAGTTGATTGGGACTCTTGTGATGACCTAATCTAATCAGATTGGGGTTACGTCGAGAGTCTGGATCCACTACTGGCTTGATTTGAAATTTAATTGGTCACACACAATAAAGATTTGATCTTGATCTAATCTATTTGGATTTATTATAAATCCAATGGAATTGAATTGCTAGTACATGATTAGCCCAAGTTCCTAATTTGGTTCAGTGCAAAGGTGTTTGTGCTAAACCTAAGCTTGTTGCCTTAACCTAATGAGATTGGGTTCAATCCTTTAAGTCATGAGGTGGCTTAACCTTTTATTTTGGAAGTGTTTTAGCTTATCTTGGATTTCTCCACACCAAACCATACGTCAGAAAATAAATGCCGCCCCATTTATTTTGTGCGTTAAGGAGAGGAGTCCTCTTCCACTCCTCTTAAATTCCTTCCTTTAATTCCATGCATTTCTTCACTCCTCGTGTCATGAGATGGCTCTTGGAATTGTGGGTGCAAATGAGAAGGAGGAGTCCTTCTTTTGGAAGGAATTTGAATGCCATAAAAATAAATGGAATGCCACATGTATTCGATGAATATAGATGAGTCCTAATTATTTTAGACTCATAGTTTTTCACCCTATCCATTATCCCACATGCCATATGATGGAATATTAATTTTTCTTAGGAGAGGAAGAGTCCTTTTGATAGTCAAAGACCTCTTATTCCATGACTTAACCCATTATTTTTTATGCTAAAATTTATTTATGGCGTGTAATGGATAAGGGATGCCAAGAGTTAGCATCCCATGGAGTCGCCCCATCTTTCCTATAAAAGTGGGGCACTACACCCAGGTTCCACATCTAATTTTGGGCTATTGATAGGTGTGAGAATGAGGAGAAAAGGAGAGAAAAAATCTGGGATAAAGACAAGGAAAAAGGAGAAAGAAAATAGAAAGGAAGAGAGGAAAAAAAAGGAAAGCATGTGATGCTTGTCCTAAAATCAGATTGTTCATATGTTAAACATATAATCTGATATTTGTGTAGTGAGATCATTTGAGGAATGATTCCTAGAGTGATTCTAGTGGAGGTCTTGAAGGCATACAAGTGATGGTGCTACCCATTCTTATGAAAAATGATCGACAGTGTACTTGTGAAGAAGGCTGTAGCACTACGTTGAATTGGGAAGGGCCTTGATCAGTCCTGTGTGGATCACTATCAAAGGCCTTCTACTTTGGAGTCTTGTGGAGATCTCAAGATTACCAGTTCATGGTCTTCATATTGGTATATAGCTTCTAATCTCTCCTTGTTATATATGCTTATGTTATTTGATTGCAATCATCAAGATATTCCTAGGGCTTTTGTGTTTCGATAATCTAGTTTAAATGTTAAACTTGTTTTCAATTGTTGAATGTATATAAAAATTTTAAAATTTATATTTCACTACATCATCAAAATTCAACAGTGGTATCAAAGCCACTCTTGATTGATTCAATCAAATTTTATGTTATTTTTGTGATATGGATTAGATCCAGTTCATATTATGTCAAAATCAAATTTTTTGATTGATATTTAATTAATGTTCTTGATGTATTTTTGTTAATGATAAAGTGTTATCAATCCATGATTGAACTTGAATATGAATTTCATGGTCTTTAGACTTATGAGACAAGTTTAAATTAAATCCTATGATTTAATTTTCGATGGAATTGAAAATCCAGTGCATATGATGCGCGGAGCCTTGGAATGCTACATATAAATGTATATTGCTAACACTTAGGGTTTTTGCATTTGATGCATTCACCTAAGATCCAAGGGCTGACCACCATATTTTTGGATACTCACCATTGTGGATTTTCCATCTTAGTTGTTGTCTTAGGTATGTGTGGAGCCAAAAAAAATTTATCATGGAAAGGATGCATCAGACATGGATTAGAGTTTTTGCCGATGGATTTGTTTAACTATAATTCTTTGATCTAATGTAATCAAAATTAATGATTATAGATTAAATCAAATTCATAGTTCTAATTTGATTAGAAGTTATATTTAATTTAGGTTGATCAAATTGTCATTTATCAAATTCGATTAGGGTTTGAGTCATAGTTGATTGAATCTATGCTAACCTAATTGGATTAGTGTTAACCTAGAATTGATCAATTCAACTCAAAATGGTGACAAATGATTAACTTAAAATTAAAATTCGATCAAGTGTTGAACCCGAATCAAAAATCCTAGATAGGTCCTATGCCTAAATATTTAAACATCTTCATTGACATGTGTATGAATGATATCACAATTAAGATAACATGAGAAGTTTGTTATAATATTTTATAATTATTATAAAATATGTGTTAAGTGATTATAGACTATGGTACATCCATGTGATGGATGTATATATGAATGCTTCTCAATTTGTTGATTATATTAATGTATCTGCAAGAGTTGAAATAGGGGTTGGGTGCCTCTAATGCATTGTATTATCAATTGTACCATTCGTTTGTATGTTTCTAACTATTGATTGAGATTTTTACATGTTAATATAAAATTATAGAAAAAAAATTATTTGAGAATAGATAGAAATTATTTTTTTCTATTTTCGAATAAAGATCAAGCATTCACGATAGACTTCATGGAGATGAAGACTAGACTATCAGGAATTTGGAGAGCAGAGGTGCATTAAGATTGACCATAAAATGGTACAATCTATGATGCACCTAGGATTGGACCCATATATCATTCTGTGGCTCGGATGATCTTTTAAAAGTCCATAACCATTAGATTTCTTTTTTATGCTTTCACATACTGGTAGTTATTGTATATGATGCATTTATGTATATATTTTTGGATGTGTATGAGACCTAAGTCTCTCATTTAAATTATATTAAGTCATAATGGTGAAGCGTTAAGAACACTACTCATGTCTTTTTTCATGCTAAGCCAGTATTATGTCAAGAACCACAGTGGGCTTGTTGTGCTATCCATAACGCTTGCTGTGGGGACTAATTTGATACTATCTTGATGCATAATGAAGCTAATGATACTAAGCTCATACTAAGTTAATAGAGTATATTAAAAATTATAGTGAGTCTATTGTACTATGCATAAAGCTTGCTATAGAGATTGATATGATGTTGATTTAGTGATGCTTATGGCATATTTTGGTAGTGCTGCCTTATTGTGCTATCCACAAGGATAGTATTATTCAGATATGACCATATAGGATTGAAGGATATGATTTAACTAAAATACTATAGTTTGTTATGCTATCCACAAGGCTATAAGTAATTTAGAGGCAAAAGTTATGTTGAGAGTTACATGAGATGCAATTGGTAAAGAGTTATCTACCTTTGAACTCATAGAAGCTTGTTGTGCTACCCACAAGACTTTTTATGAGGAATTGAGATCTCAACCCCACTGAAGAACTAGATGATATATTTCCTCGATTTTATACTTGAGGGTTATGAAATTCGTTAAAATAGTAGGAGACACATTTAGATAAAAACCTTGTCTAAATTGTGCATGTCATCATGAGTAGTCCTTTTATGTTCTTATATATTCATCTGCATCTTTTCTATCACTGCATAAGATATTTTTAAATTGATCGAACTTCATGGAATGGTTGGGGATCTTGGGAAAAGTTCTCATATAGGAGATTGTCTCCTATTCTCTTAATTTTGATTTGATCGGAGTTGATATTATATAGAAGAAAAAATTGCATATTAGATATGATGGGGATGATAGTATGACTGTCAAATATATTCTGATTAACTTAGTCATATGATTAAGTCAATATCATGGTGTTACTCCATGAATTGATTATGATGATTACAATATATTTGAGGGGGTTACTAATGATTTTGGCTTAAAAAAAGATTTATTATATTTCAAGGGTAAAATTATAATTTTACTAAGTTTTGATTTGAGAGCCTCAAGAGCAAAAATAGAAGATTTATGATCTATTGGAGGTAATTTCATATTTTTTGGATGTGTATTTTGAGAGAAAATCAAGTTTAAAGAAAAGGGTCGATCTCTAGGGTCGACTTTATCAAAAGGACTGAACGACATGCTATTTTTGGTTGGCACACCCAAAAGGGATGACCCTATAAGTTAACTTTTGTTGCTATGCAAGCCAAAGATACAGAATAGTGACTTTTTATTCTGCGCCATAGAGGTCGACCCTATGAGTCGACCCTTGCGACGGAAAATCTCCGTAATGGCTAGTTTTTCAGCTCATTTTGACCGTATTTAATACTCATTTAATGTACTTCAATGGTTCTATTTCAGCCCAGATTTGTTTGTAGTATCTATTGAAGATATAAAGGTACTTGAAGGAGGGAAAAAAGAAAAGATTTTTAAGGTTTTTCAAGCATTCATTTCAGTCTTAAGCAAAAAGCCCTCTTCAAGCAAAAGAAGCTTTCATTTCAAATTTACCAACCCCTCAAGAGCTCATTCAAGTCTTCAACAACCTTAAGAAAAATTAGAAAAGCTTCTTTCTTATTGTGTAAAGTATATTTAAGATTTTATTTGCTCATTAAAAGAGCTAAACTTGTATCTCTTGTCATTAACTCTCTTACTCTACTTTTATCTTGATTTTTAGTTTTGGAAGGATTTCAAAACTTGGATAGGTTGATCTGAACCTTGAATCAAATTGTATTGGATTGGTTTGTATCTGAGAAATAAGTATTTTAGCTTGAGATAGCTAGAGTCGGAGATACCGACATTGTATTCTTATTGAATACGTTTTAGTGGATTTAAATTTTCAAGTAGAAACTTGGAGAGTGGATGTAGGTACAAGATTAGCATCGAACCACTATAAATCTTGTTTATTTATGGTGTGCATACTTGCTCTCTATCTATATTTTCTTATTTTGTTGCATTCTTGCATCTCATTTCTACACTTAGCTTAAATCACTTACTACACATAACTTGCTTATTATTACTTAATCCTTGTGGTTTTAAATTAACTTTAAAATTTTAAAAATTCAATTCATCCCCTTCTTGGGTTGCATAACTGGACAACAAGTGGTATCAGAGCTCGATGCTCTAGTCCTACTTTGATTTAACCATCAAAGAGCTAAAGATCTATGACAACTCAAGTTGGTGCTTCACTAGCCGAGGGGTAGTCCACAAACCGACCTTCACTTTATGAATCAAATTATACCTATTGAAAAGCTCAGATGAAAATTTTTATTCAAGTTCTTGACTATGATATGTGGAGTATCATAGTTAATAGACCATACACACCCACTAAGATAATTAATGATGTAGAATCAACCAAATCCGAAAGAAAATGAGATGAGATTAACAAGAAAATAGCTCAATTCAATGCTAAAGCCATGAATATTTTATATTATGCTTTAGATACTAATGAGTTTAATCATATTTCAACATGCATGTCAGCTAAGAAAATATAGGATAGATTAGAAGTAACTCATGAAGACACTAATCAAGTTAAGAAATCAAAAATTAACATGCTTGTGCACAAATATGAACTCTTTAAAATGGAGAATGATGAATCAATAACTGAAATATTTACTCACTTCATGGATATTATTAATGGTCTAAAAAGTCTTGGTAAGTCTTATTCTAATAGCGATCTTATGAGAAAGATTCTTAGGTCTTTACCAAAGACTTGGGAGGCAAAAGTGACTGCAATCCAAGAAGCCAAAGATCTGAATGTCTTACCCTTGGAGGAGCTTCTAGGATCGCTAATGATACACGAGCTAAGCATGAAACAACATCAAGAAGAAGATGTCAAGAAGAAGAGAATAATCACCCTCAAATCTACTACTCAACTCGATGAGGAATCTGATGAAACAGAAAATGAAGAGCAAAATAAAGAAATAGCCCTCATCACTAAAAAGTTTAAAAGATTTTTGAAGAAAAAAAAACAAGGGATGAGGAAGAGGCCACCTACAAAAGAAGAGCATAGCAAGGAGAAGGATAAAGAGCAGCTCCTTATTTGCTATGAATGTAAGAAGCCGGGGTACTTTAGGTCCAAATATCCATAACTTAAGAAGGGCCCCAAGAAGTACAAGAAAAATACTATAGTGGCTACATGGAGTGATAGTGATGAGTCAAGCTCCGAAGAAGAAGATTCATATGAGCAAGCCAACTTATACCTTATGGCACATGAAAATGAGATGTGTCTTGCATCCCAAGGAACAAATTGGAAATGGTATCTTGATAGTGGGTGCTTAAGACACATGACTGGTGATAAATTTTAATTCATCACACTTGATGCAGAAGATGGAGGGATGGTCATCTTTGGAGATAATAGCAAAGAAAAGATCATCAGTATAGGTAACATTGGTATCACTCCCTCCAAGTATATTAAAAATATTTTATTAGTAGATGGTTTGAAACATAATCTATTAAGTATTAGTTAATTCTGTGACAAAGGGTACAAAGTTATTTTTGAATCTTTATTATGCATAGTAACTAGTCCCAATGATGAAGGTATTAAATTTGTTGGGTATAGACATGGTAATGTTTATATAGTAGATTTGAATGATCTTTTCAAGATAAACTTGCAATGCCTAGTAGCCTTGAATGCCAAAATTAATGAGACTAGTTGGCTTTAGCACCGTAGACTTACACATATTAGTATGCATTCACTTTCAAAACTTATTAAAAAGAAATTGATTATTGACTTACCTAAATTGAATTTTGAAAAGGATAGAATTTATGATGCATGCCAACTAGGTAAACAAATAAAAGTCTCATTCAAATCTAAAAATATTGTTTCAACTTCTAGACCATTAGAATTATTGCACATAGATTTATTTAGACCCACTAGAACTACTAGTTTAGGTGGAAAATGATATGGCTTTGTAATTATTGATGATTTCTCTTATTTTACATGAATTTTCTTTTTGGCACATAAGGATGAAACTTTTCATGTATTCTCAAAATTTTATCGAAGAGTTACTAATGAAATTTTTTTTTTAATTCAAAATATTCGAAGTGATCATAGAACTGAATTTGAAAATTAAGATTTTAAAAAGTTTTATGATGAAAAAGGTATTGATCATAATTTTTCAGCACCTAGGACACCCCAACAAAATGAGATAGTAGAAAGAAAAAATAGAACCCTTGAAGAAATAGCCCATACTATGCTATATGAAAGCAACTTTTCAAGATACTTTTGGGCGGAAGTAATTAACACGACATGTTATATTTTAAACCATACTTTAATTAGATCAATTCTAAAGAAAATACCCTATGAGCTTTGGAAAGGAAGAAAACCAAACATTATATTTTTTCATATTTTTGGTTGTCGATGTTTTGTTTTGAATAATGGTAAAGAGAGATTAAGAAAATTTAATGAAAAATTTGATGAAGCTATTTTTCTTGATTACTCCTCTTCTAGCAAAGCTTTTAGAGTTTTTAATAAAAGAATTTTAGTAGTAGAGGAGTCAATATATGTTATTTTTTATGAGACTAATGATCTTCCTTCAAGGAAGAGTGAAGGTATTGATGATGCAGATCCTCTTATAGAAGGAATGAAGGAGCTCACCCTAAAAGACTCAACAATTCAAAATGAAGAAGAACATGAAAATAAACAAGAGGATGAAGGTGAAGAATAACAAGAACAACCTCAAGGTACAAATGACCTACCTAAAGAATGGAGGTATGATCACAATCATCCCAAAAAATTAATCATTGGTGATCCTACACATGGAGTAAGAACTCGTTCTTTACTTAGAGATGCATACAATTATTTTGCATTTGTTTCTCATTTTGAACCTAAAATCATAGATGAAGCTGAAAAAGATTATAATTGGATAAATGCAATGTAAGAAAAACTTAATCAATTCGAAAGAAATAATGTATGGATTTTAGTATCAAGACCTAAAAATTATCTAGTAATTAGCACAAAATGGGTATATAGGAATAAAATGGATGAACATGAAAATATAATTAGGAATAGAGAAAGATTGGTTGCAAAGGGTTATAATCAAGAAGACGGAATTAATTTTGATGAGACCTTTGCACCTGTTGCTAGATTAGAAGCAATTAGGCTTTTACTTGCATATGCATACTTTATGAATTCTAAGTTATTCCAAATGGATGTCAAAAGTGTTTTTCTAAATGGTTATATTGTCGAAGAAGTTTATGTAGAACAACCTCTCGATTTTGAAAATCATGCTTTTTCTAATCATATTTTTAAATTAAACAAAGCATTATATGGCTTAAAACAAGCACCTATGGCTTGGTATGAAAGGTTAAGTAAATTCTTGCTTGATAATGATTTTTCAAGAGAAAATATAGATACAACTCTTTTCATTAAAAGAAATCATGATGACATCTTAGTTATACAAATATACATTGATGATATTATATTTGGATCTACTAATGAAATTCTTTGTCAAGATTTTGCTAATCTCATGCAAGGGGAGTTCGAGATGAGCATAATGGGAGAACTTACATTCTTTTTCGGACTTCAAATCAAACAAACAAAGGAAGGGATCTCCATCACTCAAAGCAAGTACACAAGAGAACTACTCAAAAGATTTGGAATGAAGAGCTCCAAAGCAATAGATACCCCCATGAGCCCATCATGTAAGCTTGACAAGGATGAAGGAGGTAAAAATATAGACTCAAAATTTTATAGCGGCATGATTGATTCATTATTGTATTTAACTACTAGTAGACTAGATATTATGTTTAGTATTTGTCTATGTACACGCTTTTAATCAAATCCAAAAGAATCATATTTAAATACAGTTAAAAAAATTCTTAGATATTTAAAAGGTACACAAACTCCAGGATTATGGTATTCTAAGATCTTATCAATTGACTTAATAGGATATTCAGATGTTGATTTTGCTGGATGTAGATTAGATAGAAAAAGTACTAGTGGAACTTATAAATTTTTTGGAGTTAACTTAATCTCTTGATTTAGCAAGAAGTAAAATTTGGTGGCACTGTCTATGGCCGAGGCCGAATACATTACAGTCGAAAGTTACTGTGCTCAAATCTTGTGGATCAAGTAACAACTTGAGGACTTTGGCATCAAACTTAATGAAACTCCCATAAGATGTGACAACACTAGTGCTATTAATCTAACTAAAAATCTAATTCAGCATTCTAAATCAAAGTATATTAAAATTAGACATCATTTCATAAGAGAATATATCCAAAATAATAATATAATTCTTGATTATGTTTGTACAGAAAAATAATTGGCTGACATCTTTACCAAGGCCTTAAGTGAAGATAGATTTTGTGAAATTAGGAGAGAACTAAGAATTCTTGATCCATCAGTTTAAGTATCTTTCTGATTCTAAGTTTTTTTTATCAAAAATTCATTGAACCAAATTTTTTTGAAAATTTTTCATCATTTTTTTAAAATTGTTTTAGTCATGAGTCGACCCATAGGGTCGACCCTAGGGTAAACTTATAATTTTCATTAAAACTCATCAGGTGCTCTGTTTTATTAGAAAATCTCCTTTTGTAAATGAGCCGACCCTTTGCCTTTCATCTTCCTCATCCCACCGAACAAAAATCTCCTCCCTCTCCACTCTCTCAACCATAAAAATCTCTTAAAATTCCTCTTCCCATCGATTTTTCCCATTCAAATCACTCTCTTAGAAACTAAATCCCTTTTCCTTCTCTTCCTCGTTTGGGCGAATCAAGCTTACCCTAGCTTCAAACCCTCATCTCCCAATCGATGGTCCATTTTTCTAAAATCTTTATTTTTCCTCTAAAATTTTTTCCACTCTACCACTCATTAGGTCTTCTAAACTGCTTGCAAGTCTCACTTGTCCAAAATAGCTCCCAAATTGAAGCTACTGCAGAGAAGAAAGTTTGTTCGTTGGTTAGAGGAGGATGTGCGCAGAAAAAGAATGGCAGCCGAGCCCTCTCCTACTCCAATCTCAGTTTCAGGTCCTGCTCCAGCTTTTTCATAGTCCTCACTCAGTCCAAGCAAGGTACCTCTCTCCAATCGAAGAGTAGAACCCAAGAAGAACATAGATTTTAAGTTTTTTGAAAAAGAAGGATTATCTATTGGATCAAAAATTAAAAATCAAGGATGTGAGTTTTACTATCTTTTGAAGAAAAATACTTATATTGATTTGGTCAGAGAATTCTATTTGAATTTAAGTTACCGCAATGGAATAGTAAAATCTTTAGTGAAAGGTGTTAACATTGTTCTTGATCTATTGCATTTGGGATAAATTTTGCACTTGCCTTGTTAAGGTTATACTCATATGGAGCTCCCAATCAAAGAAGAAGGAATAAGTGTTATTTTAGGGAGAACTTTTACTGAAAATTTAAAAAAATTAAAAGCAAAGATTCTTTCAGTAGAAATGAGACTTTTGCATCACATGGTTACCAAACTTTTTATCCCTAAGAGTGGCAAGCATGACCTCTTATCTGATAGGGATATTTGCATTATGTACCATATGATCACCGAGACCCCTTTGAACCTTCCTGCTTTAATGTTTGAGGCCATAAGGGAGACTCTGAATAGATCTAAGGCTCACTTGCCTTATGGTATGGCACACACCCTGGTCTTTAGGTGGTTCGAAGTCTATTTTGAGAGGGAGGTAGTCACCAGATTGTCACATTCTGACACCATCAACCGTCACACACTGCATCGTATGGGTTTTCCAAAGACTGATGGTGGTTGGTCGAAGGGTGTTGAGGAGAGAGCAGAAAAGAGAGCAGAGGAGGAGGGACCATCTTCACCTCTTCATGATCACAGGGCATCTCCTGATATTCAGTTCATATCTGATCATGAGGTTGGTCCCTCAGAGTCAGTGAGGAGGCATGTTTCTATCTCACAGTTTGGGAGCAGAGTAGATCCTTCAGAGATCAGACTTACAGATGATCAGATTGAGTTGATGTCCCAGCGAGTTGCCTCCATTTTATCCCAGTAGTTTGCCACCTTAGGTTTTACTCAGAGGACGTCATCTCAGGCTATTTCAGACCAGACCTTGATCCCTCATATCTCTACTATCTTTCAGATGCTTACAGCTCAGTTCGCACGTATTGAGGAGCTTGAGGGATATATTCTGAGACTGACAGGCAGAGTTTTAGATTTGAAGAGATAGGTATTAGTCTTAGCCCTTCTCCAGCCACAAGCGAACATCATGGAGGTCTCCGACCTATCTATAGATGTAGCTAGGCTTCGAGGTGTTTTGCAGAGTGACTTTGATTTTTTGAGAAAGGAGATCAGGGGATCCAGTGAGACTGTCTCTACTCAGATTGATACCCTGATGCAGTCCTTAACGAGAGCTTTGGAATAATTGGACACCATCAGACTTTCTCTCCTAGCACAGTCCATAGCTTCCTAAGCTCCAGGACCTTCTCGCCCTTCTGCTCGTGTCGGTACTTCTACCCATGGCTGAGGCAGACGTAGTCGAGGATGTGCCCGTGGCCTTGACCCTGAGACTCCTCATCATATCTCTGACTCTTCTGATTCTGATCCCTCTAGCCATGATATCTATTAGATCTAGCATAGTTTGTCTTTTATGTCTAGGATCTAGCTTATGGCCTTTGTATTTGTTGGCTGTTTGACCAATGGAAAGCTATATTTTGACTTGACTCTTATGTAATGTGACACTTATGTCATTTTGGATATATATATATATATATATATATATATATATATATATATATATATATATATATATATATATATATATATATATATATATGCTTTTAACTTCTATGAATGTGGTATCATTTGGATTGATTTTTAAGAATGGCATCAATTGAAATGTCTTAATTTTGTGATATGACAATACCTCATATATGTGCTATAAAATATTATGAATGGTAATATCTTTTATATGAATAAATTGAAATATCCTTTATGATTGCCATAGTAAGGGAGAGTCTTTTTCATTTTTCTTTAAAAAAAGAGGAGTAGTGATCTTAATTGATGTTGTCAAAAAGGAGGAGTAGAGAAATAAAATCAAGTAATAAGCAAATTTATCAAAAGAGAATAATCTTATAAGCTATTTTAAAACCTAATCTTCAAACTACACATGATGCATTTTATTCAAACAATTGACTATAATGGTTAAGTGATGCATCTTCATAAATTTAAAATTTTTAATCAACACTTTATATATGTTATATTTTACTTTTGCTCAAGTATTTTGTCATCATCAAAAAGGAGGAGATTGTTGCTCCTTGAATTGATTTTGATGATTACAATACATTTGAGGGGGTTACTAATGATTTTGGCTTGGAAAAAGATTTATTGTATTTCAAGGGCAAAACCATAATTTTATCAAGTTCTAATTTGAGAGCCTCAAGAGTAAGAATAGAAGATTTGTGATCTATTGGAGGTAATTTTATATTTTTTGGATGTGTATTTTAAGAGAAAATCAAGTTTTAAAAAAAAGGTCGACCCCTAGGGTCGATCTCTATCAAAAGGGCTGAATGGCACGCTATTTTTTGCTGGCACACCCAAAAGGGATGACCCTATAAGTCAATCTATGTTGCTGTGTAAGCTAAAGATATAGAACAGTGACTTTTTGTTCTGCACCACAGAGGTCGACCCTATGAGTTGACCCCTGCGACGGAAAATCTCCATAACGGTAAATTTTTCAGCTCATTTTGACCGTATTTAATGCTCATTTAATACACTCTAATGGCTCTATTTCAGCCCAAATTTGTCTCTAGCAACTATTGAAGATATAAAGGCACTTGAAGGAGGAAAAAAAGAAAAAGTTTTTAAGATTTTTCAAGCATTCATTTTAGCCTTAAGCAAAAAATCCTCTTCAAGCAAAAGAAGCTTTCATTTCAAGTTTACCAATCCCTCAAAAGCTCATTCAAGTCTTTAATAACTTTGAGAAAAATCAAAAAAGCTTCTTTCTTATTGTGTAAAGTATATTTAAGGTTTTATTTGCTCATTAAAGGAGCTAAACTTGTATCTCTTGTCATTAACTCTCTTACTCTGCTTTTGTCTTGATTTTCAATTTTGGAAGGGTTCCAAAACTTGGATAGGTTAATCCAAACCTTAAATCAGATTATATCGGATTGGCTTGTATGTAGAAAATAAATGTTCTAGCTTAGGATAGCTAGAGTCGGAGGTACCGATGTTGTATTCTTATTGAATACATTTTAGTGGATTTAAATTCCCAAGTAGGAGCTTGGAGAGTGGATGTAGGTGCAAGGTTGGTACGAAACTACTATAAATCTTGTTTGTTTGTGGTATGCATACTTGCTCTCTATCTAAATTTTTTTATTTCCTTGCATTCTTGCATCTCATTTCTACACTTAGCTTAAATCACTTGCCACACATAACTTGCTTATTATTACTTAATCCTTGTGGTTCTAAATTAACTTTAAAATTTCAAAAATCTAATTCACCCCCTTCTCTTGGATTGCATAGCTAGGCAACACATGGATAGTGAGTTAATCTAGGATTTAATCCTTCTAACTCTCCTGAGTTCCTTCTTTAGTATCTTCTACGAGAAGAAGGTGAAGAATGTCTTTACTATGGGTATCTATTATTATTACAGCAATAATGAGTATTAGAGATAAATTATAAGAGTTGTCTTGCAAGTGTGAAGCAATAGTAGGATGCAAAAGTTGCATCTACTAATAGTATGTATATAATACAAACTAGTAAATCATTGAGTGTTTCAGCTTTAAAATTTTTAGATGTGTGATATCTTATATAGGTTCCATTTATGTAAAGTGTTGCTGGACCTATAAAGCTGAAGTAAAGTGACTACTTGCCTTTTGGCACTGATAGAAAACCCATTCATACTAAGGCTATTGGAACCTATTTATTTAGAAACTAATAGACTATTGTTATATGCCTTAATTTATCAGAAATATTATTTAAATTTCTAGACTATAGTAATATGGTTTTGAAATTAATGTAAAAAGTAAAAGTTACTCTCCTTTTGATAAATTTTATGGCTATGTCTTATGTTTCTGTTACTCAATGATGTTGTTCTTCATGTTGATGAGAACAAAAAATAGATTTCTGATGGTTACATATCTCTGACATTACCAACTTGGATATTTTTGTGAGTCAAATATAAACAAATAATACAAGAAAGAGTTCTTTGTTTGTATGATTTTGAATCATATAGAACTTATAAATCTTGTCTCATGGATAAAATGACCAAGATCCCATTTATTGGACATGAAAAAAGGCATGCATGGTATTAGGCCTTATGCATATAGATGTTCGAAGATCAATAATATCTTGATCTAGAGATGGACACCACATATGAGATATGGTGTATTTCTTAATTTGCTTCATAAATCTTATTATCTCATTCTGGGGATATGCTCTAGAAATTACTGTATGTGTTTTAAATGAGATACCATCAAAATCTGTTACTAATACTCCATATGAGATATGAAAAAGACAAAAGGCATGTTGCCCAGCTTATGTGAAAAGAGTTGATGTATATAAGTTTGTGCTAAAACAGGTTTATATATGTTTATAAGTTATCCTAAAGAATAGTATGTGATACTATTTCTACCACCCTACTAGACAAAAGATATTTTGTTAGTAGGTATGCCACCTTTTAAGAAAAAAAAAATTTTTTTTTAAGGAGACAGTGGGAGGATAATTGAACTTGAGAAGTTCAGGATCAATGAACTATCATAACTTGTGGAGTGTCCACAAGTTGATCCTCGACCACATGTGCTCATTGGTGAGGCACAACCATGACATACACCTCCTCATCGAAGGTCAATCTGAGTGTGTAATGTACCACTCAAAATATGGGTTTGTCATTGTGAATGACTGTACACCATACATCATTGAGAATGATATTTTTCTTAACCTATTCGAAGATTATCATGAGTAAAGACTCTGACAGTTGGCTTAAAATCATGACATCCGAAATGAACTCTCTGTACATCAACCAAGTATGGACTATGGTTGAAGCACTTATGGGTATGGCCCAATAGGTTGCTATCAGGGATGTTAATTTGGATTTTTGATATTGCCACACACCATCTAGAGAATTTGTTTCTAGTGTGAGGGCAAATGTATTTATGGACTAAAGCAGGTATTGAGGAGTAAGTACTTCTATTTTTGATGACATAGTCAAAATATTTGACTTTATCAAAATATGGATGAATCGTGTATATGCAGAAGATAAGTGGGAGTCCCACTAACTTCTTGGTAAATGTATGTGGAAGACATACGGTATATTGGGAAGGTAGTCCCGATATTGCACTCAGTCAATGACATGATTATCATAAAAGTTTTCATGAAAAGACTTGGGTGTAGCATCCAATATACTAGGCATCTATAGGGATAGATATAAGTGGATGTTGGGCTGGTCCCAGTCTAAGTACATAAATTTTATGTTGAATCGGTTCGACATGAATGGGTGTAAAAGAGTTTACTTATCCATATATTCAGTGTACTAAGCTTGATGTGGCTTATGCCTTATGCATAAATCATTATTTTCAGGCAAATCCATGATAGGATTTTTTGAAAACTATGAAAAGCTTTCTCTAAGTACTTGAGAAGTACTAGAGGAGTAATAAATTAAAAAAGTTCTAAACAGCAAACTGTGTTAGACTCAGTTAATTGCTATGTGTAAAAGATTGCTAAGAAAAGTCGCCTGATGAAAGCATTCATCACTGAGTTGGGTGTCGTCTCACAAGGTACCCACACACATCCTATGGCGCTTTCACCTCATTTATGATTAGATCATAAAATGAGTTCATACTGAGAATAGTATAATAGGATCAGTTCACTAAGCCTTAACACAGCAGTAGTATGTTCACCACCTTGATTGCATGGGCATCAGCTATGGGGTGATTGGCTTTAGTGCAAGTGAAAGATTGAAAGAATAGTTGTTGGAACCAAATCTAGGGTTTCAGGATTAGATCTTGAAATTTTTTCAAGATCAGGCAGCAGAAGATTAAAATAAATCAAAATTTATTTTTTAAAATCAGAGAATTCTTAGATTTAAGATCCTATTACATGATTATTACATAGCATTAAATCAGAAATTAAAATATATAGAGCACGAGCTACATGTTGATCATATCAACATGTTTCTATACTACATCTAATGTATGTATTAAACAATAGATCAGATCTATTACTTTGTAAGTTAGACGTTCTAACCTTGATGATCCGAGCTTGAGGATGATGTTGCAAATCACACACATATCCGATCTCTAGGAGTCATCCACACGAGCCCACGAATCTCGACCAGAAGTCCTACTTCAGGAAATCAGCACAGTATGCTAGTACTGCGCTGATCCTTCTTCGATGGTTGATCAGGTGCCTCCTTCTTCTTTATTTGGGCTCTTCCAAAGATGAGAAGTAGGAGGAAGAGTTTTAGATCTGAGATGCTCTCAGAAAAACTCAAGATAAAGGAAGAGAACAGATGAAACTAACAACCCTAGAAGAAGACCCTCTTCTTCTTCTCTTTACTCTCTTCTAGACACCCTATCTTGTGTCTATTATATCTCCACAATCCAAAGGTATTTCTCTTTGATTTTTGGACACCCCAAACTCAAGTCTCTATAATATACAAAAATTTTATGAAGAAACTCATTTTATAGAGAGAGATATGATAGAGTCCTTGTCTAGGTCAAATTTCTAGTCAAAGCTTATCCAAACATGGCAAGATAAGGGGCGCTCAACTCTTGGGTGCCTCCTCCTTATTTTCATGTATGGACCATTAGAAAAGGGTACACAATGTGCCCCTAAAAGCCAAAAAAAAATTAGAAAAAATCTGGGTAAATTCGATGCAAAAAAGAAAGAGTTTTGGATTTTTAAAACTATATCTCATAGAATTTGAAATCCAAATTTATTCCTACTTTGATTTGATCCACAACCACTTTCTATGTATGAAAAAAGAGAGAAAACCTTTTAGACATAGAAAAGACCTGGGAGAGGGCTTTTGTCACACAAAATAAGCGAAGATTGGCATGGAATAAGAGAGAGGGCGTGGGGGGGCTTATGTGGCGCAAGGTGGAATCCTAGTCTTACTAGGATTCTATCTTATGACTTGTTTTAAATTGATTTTTCAAACTAAATCAAACCAAAATTAGATCAACTCAATTAAAATAGGTCTTAATCTAATTAGAAACTTAATTTAATCAGATAAAATTAGATTTAAATTAGATTTAATTTTTTAATCAAATTAGAAATTAGGTTGACCCAAGTCCTAATTGAACTAAGACTAGTTTTTCCTTGCACTTGGCTTATCTAATAAACCAACTGAACTTGATCCAATCAAGCTTAAACTAAATCTAATTAAATCATATTCAACTAGACTTAATCTCAGCCCATTGGCTTAATCAAATTAAGCTAATTAGCAATCAAAGTGCTAATCGATCCTCCTGCAACACTTGCACTAGGTTAAATGTCAATCGTATTGATCATTTAACCTAGAACAATTCTTAATCATTGATCAACCATCCGATCGAATCATAAACTCTAATGTGTGTGACCTCATAGGTCCGAACCTAAATCGGTAGCTCAAAAATAAATTTCTGTACGAATCGAAGTGACCATCTAGCAATGGTACCCGATGATCGGATAGGTCAAATGTGTAGAACAACATCCTTAGAACCAATGTGGATATAGTTTCCAAATAATTCATCCCCTTGACCAAAATGATCATAGGATACCTCAGAGTTCAACTGTCAACTCTGATCAGGTTGTCCACATTGTATTTCAAAATATCAAATCCATCTGATGGATTATCCTGACCAAGATTTTGCTAAATTGAAATATAGTGACTCATTCTTCTCCAACTCTTGGAGTGGTCAATCCCATCTCGATCACACTTTGACTTTGCAAGTACTTGACTATGCCTAGAAGCCTTCCGTCACTGAATTAAAAATTTAGTTAGTCCAGTACCAAAGCATAATGAGTTGCTTGCAAGTCACTGAGGTGATCTCAGGTCTAAGAGACACTTATACCTATAACCCATCAGAGGCATTCTCGACAGCAGAATGCTCTGGAGTTGGTCACGTTCCATGATGATGTACTCTTACATCTCACCTGTATGCCATACCAGTGTCTCCACACTCCTTGGTTAAGAGGACAACCAACCCATATGGCCTACAGCGACCGATGCTCGATAGAAGCTGTCATCCTTATTAACAGTCTATCATTTAGTCATGAACAGTTTTAAAGACTAATCGATAAATTCTCTCTTTATCGAATCTAAATAGTCCTAAGGACTTCATCATAACAATGGAGTTCATTAGAAGATGAAAGCTTATGATGAAAATACCAAATATATTTTATTTATTAACAAATCAATTACCATACAAGATTGCTTAACCATCAACAGGCTGACGATTGGTTTTTGAGACATATTTCTCAATAACTCCTACTTGTCCTAAAGCTACTTGGCACAGTATCTAATACCCATCTTCGACTTGTGGTTGTCGAACTCTTTTATCTCCAGGACTTTAGTAAAGGGGTCGGCCAGATTCTCTTTTTCGTCGATCTTCTGAAGGTCGATGTCATCTCGATCCACGATCTTCCGGACCAGGTGGAAGCGATGCAAAATATGCTTCGTCCGCTGGTGTGCTTTGTGTTCCTTCGCCTGAGCTATGGCACCAGTGCTGTCGCAATAGAGCAGGACCGAACCATTGAGGGAGGGTGCTACTCCAAGCTCGGTGATGAATTTTTTCAGCCACATAGCTTTCTTCGCGACATCTGATGCTGCGATGTACTCTGCCTCACAAACAGAGTCTGCCACAGTATGCTGCTTGAAACTCTTCCAGCAGATGGCTCCATCATTCAGAATAAAGATATAACCCGATACGCTTCTGCTGTCATCATGGTCAGATTAAAAGCTGGAGTTTGTGAACCCCACAAGTTTCAGATCTGACTCGTCATAAACCAACCATTGGTCCTTAATATTTCTCAAATACTTAAAGATGGCTTTAACCACTTTCTAGTGATTTTCTCCAGGATCAGATTGGTATCTACTCACTACTCCTAGTGAGTATGCCACATCTGGTCTTGTACATATCATGGCGTACATGATAGATCCCATGGTCGAAGCATATGAAACTCTACTCATATGCTGTCTCTCTTCAGGAGTTGTCAGACAATCCTTCTTAGAGAGAAAAATTTCATGGCCTATCGGTAGATAGCCCTTCTTGAAATTCTCCATGCTGAACTTCTTCAGCACAGTGTCTATGTACGTGGATTGGGATAACCCAAGCATCTTTTTAGATCTATCCCTATAGATCTTCATCCCTAGGATGTAGGATGTTTCACCCAGTCCTTCATGGAGAACTGTAATGACAACCAAATTTTTATTTCCTATAGTGCGGGGATGTCATTCCCGATTAAGAGAATGTCATCCACGTACAAGATAAAAAATACCACAACTTGACCATTTGCTCATTTACAGATGCATGGCTCTTCTCCGTTCTTAATGAAGCCATATATTTTGATCACCTTATCAAAATGCATGTTTCAACTTTGAGAAGCTTGCTTCAATCCATAAATGGATCTCTAAAGCTTGCACACTTTGGACTCATCTGTGGATGTAAATCCCTCAGGTTGTATTATATACATCTCTTCGATCAGCTCTCCATTCAGGAAAGCTGTCTTTACATCCATTTGCCAGATCTCATAATCCAGATGGGCAGCTATTGCAAGCATTATCCAAATTGATTTGAGCATTACTATAGGGAAAAACGTCTCATCATAGTCAATACCATAATGTTGACCATACCCCTTGGCAACCAGATGAGATTTATAGGTCTCCACCTTTCCGTCTATGCCCCTTTTCCTTTTGAACACCCATTTACACCCAATGGGTTTAACTCCTTCAGGTGGGTCAACCAATGTCCATACATCGTTGACCTTCATGGACTCCATTTTGGATTTCATGGCTTCAAGCCATTTCTCGAAATCAGATCTCTGCATTGCATCCATATAGGTGATCGGATCCTCATCGTTCTCATCAAGTTCGATGGGATCACTGTCTCGGATGAAGAAATCATAGTATCTATCCGGTTAATGCGGTACTCTATCGGATCGTCTTAATGGTATAGGTACATTGGGCTCCAGATCTGATCTAATCAAATTCGACTCAGGTTCAGCTATTGGTGTCAGTCCTTCTACCTGTTGAACTTCATCAAGTTCAACCTTAGAGGTAACGGTTCCTTCACCAAGGAACTCTTTTTCTAAAAAGATTGCCTTAAGACTGACGAACACCTTTTGTTCATCAGCATGGTAGAAAAAATATCCTTTGGTCTCTTTGGGGTACCCTATGAATGTGCATTTGTCAGACCTAGGTCCAAGTTTGTCTGTGACTAATCATTTGACATAGGTCGGGCACACCAAGACCCTAAGGTGTGAAAGTGCTAGCTTACACCCTATCCATATCTCATATGGAGTCAAACTTACTTGGAACCCTATTTAACAGATAATAGACAGATTCAAGTGCATATCCCCAGAAGGATATCGGCAAGCTGGCAAAACCTATCATGGATCGGACCATGTCTAACAGAGTCCAATTTCTCCTTTCAGACACACCATTATGCTGTGGTGTTCCTGGAGGAGTCTATTGAGAAAGAATCCCATTCTCTCCTAAATATGTGAGAAACTCACTAGAAAGATATTTTCCTCCTCGATCAGATCAAAGAATTTTAATACTTTTTTCAGTTTGTTTTTCTACTTCACTTCGTAATCGTTTGAACATTTCAAATGAATCTGACTTATATTTCATTAGATAGACATATCCATATCTAGATAGATCATCCATGACAATTATGAAGTAGAAATATTCACCTCTAGCACTTGTGCTCATGGGCCCGCATACATCAGTATGTACTAGGCCCAAGAGTTCAGTAGCTCTCTCACTTTTTTCAGTAAAAGGTGATTTGGTCATTTTACCAAGAAGACAAGACTCACAGGTTGGAAGTGATTTACAATCACTGACTTCAAAAATTTCCTCTTGAGTCAACCTGTTTATTCTATTCTTGTTTATATGACTTAGCCTACAGTGCCATAAGTAGATATCTGACACACTATCTAATCTAGGGTACTTGCCAGTTGAATAGACTATATTAACAGGTTGTGATAATATATACACACCATTGTTCAAATGTCCACAAAAAATAGTAACACCATTCATAATGATATTACAAACTTGTTTCTTTATTGAAATTTCATAATCATTTTTGGCCAGAAGGCCTACATAAATGATATTTAAAAAGAAACTGGGACAGAAATGACAATCATTAAAAACAATGATATGGGATTCAAATACAAATTTCAAGATTCCTAATGCTAGAACTGGAACTAGTCTTCCATCTCTAACGTTCAGGAACCTCTCGCCTTGCTCGAAGCTCCTACTAACCGCAACCCCTGCAATGAATTGCAAATATGGTAAGGGCTATCAGTATCTAATACCCAGTCAGTTATATCACAAATAGAAAAATTGTAAGGAGTTATCATATAAATACCTTGCCCAGTAACAACTTGCTGCTTTCTCTGCCTGTTCGGGTCTAAGGAGGTAATGTACTGGGGACAGTTCCTCTTCCAGTACCCGCGCTTCTTGCAAAAGAAGCATTCCGCTTGACTCTTATCGAGGTTGATCTTTTTTGTCTGGCCCTGCACTGATGTCCCAGCATGAACTTGCACCTTTTTCACTCTCTCTTCTTGTTCTTCTTCCCTTTCTTAAAGGGTCGAGAACCAGAAGACGAACCTTCCACAAAATTCACCAACTCCTTGTGGAGTTGGTGATCCTTCTCAAAGTTCTGAAGTAACCCCAGTAACCCATGGTAGTTCACTTCAGGCTTTGTCATTCTATAATAAATGAGGAATGGGAGATAAGACTTGGGCAGTGAATTTAGTATTGCATCCTTCCCAAGCTGCTCATGCAAGAGAAAGCCGAGCTTGCTCAATCGTTCCATCAGCTCGATCATGTACAATACATGATCAGTGATAGAGGCACCATCCCATATTTTGGCATTGAAGATGGCACAACTAGTCTTGTCCCTCTTCATGTCATCGGGTGTGCCAAAGGCATCCTCCAACACTTGAAACATGTCCTTTCACTGAGCCATCTCGAATCTATGATTAAATTCGTCGCTCATGGCAGCCAGCATGATACAGCGTATTATGGTCCGATCACTGAGCCACTTCTGGTAAGTGTCTCTGACTGCTCCATGTGCATTGACAGCTGGCTCCTCAGGTGCAGGATCCATTATCACATATAAGATCCGTTCATGCTCCAGAACTATCTTCAACTTTCGGTACCAGCTATCGAGTTGGTTCCCACCAACTTATCATTGTCCAACAATGATCGGAGCGATAGGGAAGAGGCCATATCTACATAAAAGAAAATCATAACTAAATTAGTAATTGATTCATTAAACCTAAAGATTTAGACTTTAATGAAAAAGTTTCTCTCACTATTTTATTCGAATTGATAGCCTCTACCTTCAATTCAAGAAATTATCCTAATTTTTTAGTGGATACTAAAATCCACTTAGACTGCACACAAGCCCAACTTTGGTTGGCCAACCCATGCACATCTAAGGGTAGGTTCATAACCAATTATTTCTCTAAATAATTTTTAGTAATTTTAATTTGCCCCAGAAACCTAATCAGTAGGCTTTGGCCTCCACTATAAGGATCCGGTTAGGTCTAACCATTAACATGACCATACTTGGTGCATTTAACCAACGAATGATTAAGCCCAACTTTGGTTGGCTCACCTAACCACCATTAGAGAGACACTTTCAAGTCATCATATGATGAGTGATAATTCCATTAGTCAACAAGCACCAGGCCTTTGGGTCTGCAATGATTATTGAGTTAATAAACTCATTATCAAACACCTTAATGGGAGGCTATGACTCAGTTATCTCCATAACTTTATCATTTTAAGGACCTAATAATTTTAGAAGATTTAAATGATTTAGAGGATGAGGTCAGATGAACCAACCTATCATGATCCTCCCACTGGCTTCACCAAGTCAGCTTAAGGGAGACCATTAAAAGGGATGGTCTAGGAGCACCTAAATCAGTCACACTGATTTACCTAGCTAACATGGATCAGCTCGAATAGTCAAGTGATCCGATCAAAATATAATTTTACTAAGAGGCCAGGTAAGTTCGATCAGTGGGAGGGTCGACCAAAGCTTGCCTTAGACACCATCAAAAATGGTCAGGTAAGCGGGCTCCCAATTAAAAACCACCGATCTGATTTACCTTAGACACCAATTGATTTAATTAGTTTCAATTAGATCAACCTAACAGTTCATGCTAGACAGCTTAGCCAAGAATCAAGTCCATTTGATTCTCGTTAAAGACATGGACTTGATCAACTACAACTATTATAATTGATCTAGAGATCCTTGACCTAATCTAAGATAATAATTGATTAGATTTAGTCAATTCTCTAATTAAGTCCATCTTTAATCTAACCATAGGTCCAACCTAATTAATGGATCTAATTCTCACTAACCCATTAACCCAATGTGTTATGGTTTGTGTCTTAGGTTCTTCAATTTACAATCCTAGAACCTAATCAAACAACTTCTTAATTCTTAATAAGTTTTGGGCGAGGGTTGGGTTCGGCTTTTCAAAAATAATTTTCATATTTATAAAATAATTTTATAATATGGTTCTACCAACTATATTGCATGTTTGATTTATAATCAAGATGTAAATAAAATAAACATGAAATTACTTTAGATCTAATCTAAATAGGTTCATATAATTGAAATAATTTCAACTTTAAACAATTTCTTTGCACAAAAATTATTAACAAAGAGATTTTATTTTAGATTTAAATATCTTTTAAATCTAATAAATTATAAATTTAATCTAGATCATATCTAACAAATTTATGATTAAAGATAGATCTACACGAATTAGGACAACCTTTGCACTGTAAGAGGTAAAACTTACAGCAGGACAACCTTGCAGTTCGTGATTGATCTAAAATTTTAATTTTAAATTTAATAATCAGATTATAAATTATATTTAATCTAAAAAAATAATCTAAGCATGTATAAATAATCATGTAATAAATAACCTGATTCTGATACCAATTATTAGAACCAGATCTAGGATTTCAGGATTAGATCTTGAAACTTTTTCAAGATCAGGCAGCGAAAGACTAAAATAAATTAAAATTTATTTTTTAAAATTAGAAAATCTCTAGATCTAAGATCCTATTATATAATTATTATATAGTATTAAATCAAAAATTAAAATACATAGAGCATGAGCTACATGTTGATCATATCAATATGTTTCTATACTACATCTAATGTATTTATTAAACAATAGATCAAATCTATTACCTTGCAAGTTAGACGTCTTGCTGATCCGGGCTTGAGGATGATGTTGCAAAATGCACATGCATCTGGTCTCTAGGAGTCATCCACACAAGCCCACGAATCTCAACCAGAAGTCCTACTTCAGGAAATCAGCACAGTATGCTAGTACTGCGCTGATCCTTCTTCGATGGTTTATTAGGTGCCTCCTTCTTGATTTAGACTCTTCCAAAAATGAAAAATAGGAGGAAAAGTTTTAGATCTGAGATGCTCTCAGAAAAACTCAAGATGGAGGAAGGAAACAGATGAAACTAACAACCCTAGAAGAAGACCCTCTTCTTCTTCTCTTTATTCTCTCCTAGACATTCTATCTTGTGTCTATTATATCTCTACAACCCAAAGGTATTTCTCTTTGATTTTTGGATGCCCCAAAGGACACTCAAATCTCTATAATCTACAAAACTTTTATAAAGAAACTCATTTTGTAGAGAGAGATATGATAGAGTCCTTATCTAGGTCAAATATCTAGTCAAGGCTTATCCAAACATGGCAAGATAAGGGGCACCCAACTCTTGAATGCCTCCTCCTTATTTTCATGCATGGACTACCAGCAAAGGATGCACAATATGTGCCCTAAAAGCCACAAAAATCTCAAAAAAAATTAGGATAAATTCGATGCAAAAAGGAAAGAGTTTTGGATTTCTAAAACTCTATCTCATAGAATTTGAAATCCAAACTTATTCCTACTTTGATTTGATCCACAATCACTTTCCATGTATGAAAGAAGAGTGTAAATCTTTTGGATGTAGGAAAGATCTGGGAGGGGGCTTTTGTCGTACAAAATAAGAGCGGATTGGCATGGAATAAGAGAGAGAGCGTGGGGGGGCTTATGCGGTGCAAAGTGGAATCCTAGTCTTACTAGGATTCTATCTTATGACTTGTTTCAATTTGGTTTCTCAAACCAAATCAAACCAAAATTAGATTAATATAATTAAAATAGATCTTAACCCAATTAAAAATTTAATTTAATAAAATTAAATTAAATTTAAATCTGATTTAATTTTTTAATCAAATTAGAAATTAGGTTGACCCAAGTCCTAATTGAACTAGGACTAGTTTTTTCTTGCACTTGGCTTATCCAATAAAATAATTGGATTTGATCCAATCAAGCCCAAACCAAATCTAATTAAATAATATTCAATTAAACTTAATCTCAGCCCATTGAATTAATCAAATTAAGCCAATTAGCAATCGAATTGCTAATCGATTCTCCTGCAACACTTGCACTAGGTTAAATGTCAATTGTATTGATCATTTAACCTAGAATGCTTCTTAATCGTTGATCAACCATCCGATCAGATCATGAACTCTAATGTGTGTGACCTCATAGGTCCGAACCTAAGTCTATAGTATAGGAATAAATTTTTATATCAATCGAAGTGACCATCTAGCAATGGTACCCGACGATCGGATAGGTCAAATGTGTAGAACAATATCCTTAGAACCCATGAGGATATAGTTTCCATATAATTCATCCCCTTGACCAAAATAATCATAGGTCACCTCAGAATTCAACTGTCAACTCTGATCAGGTTGTCCACATTATATTTCAAAATATCAAATCTATCTGATGGATTACCCTGGCCAAAGTTTTGCTAAATTGAAATACAGTGACTCATTCTTCTCCAACTCTTGGAGTGGTCAATCCCATCTCGATCACACTCTGACTTCGTAAGTACTTGACTATGCACAGAAATCTTCCATCACTGAATTAAAAATTTAGTTAGTCCAGTGCTAAAGCACAGTGAGTTGCTTGCAAGTCACTGAGATGATCTCAGGTCTAAGGGACACTTATACCTATATCCCATCAGAGACAGTCTCGACAGCAGAATACTTTGGAGTTGGTCATGTTCAATGATGATGTACTTTTACATCTCATATGTATGCCATACTAGTGTCTCCACACTCTTTGGTTAAGAGGACAACCAATCCATATGGCCTACAGTGATCTATGCTCGATAGAAGCTGTCGTCCTTATTAACAGCTTATCATTTGATCGTGAACAATTTTAAGGACTAATCGATAAATCCTTTCTTTATCGAATTTAAATAGTCCTAAGGACTTCATCATAACAACGGAGTTCATTAAAAGATGAAAGCTTATGATGAAAATATCAAATATATTTTATTTATTAACAAATCAATTACCATACAAGATTGCTCAACCGTCAACAGGTTGACGATTGGTTTTTAGGACATATTTTCCAACAATAGTACCCTATAAGCCAATCACATGGTGATGCGAAGGGACTTTTCTATGATATCTTCCTACTCAGTTGAATGACATTAGTTATTTTATTTATGAGGTATTATATTTTATCATTTGCTGCATCATATTTTTATGATTATGACAAACTTCATAGATTAGGACAATGATTTTAGGATCATGATGAGATCATGTCAGTGTGATCTAGAATCTTGATGGTCCCAATCTAAAATATTTCTAGTCATTGGATCATCGAGTTGGAGATCGATGATATCGATAAGACTGGTACATTCTATGTATGCTCGATGTAGAGGGTGGTTGATCTCACAATCAGTTGTGTGGTGAGACTAATACAAGGATGTAGGTGCTCATTAGAGAATAAGTTCACTGAACTGACCCATAGAAAGAACATCTGATAGAGCCTTATAGCATGTCGATAGATGGTTCTCCAGTGGGAGTGGTGCAAGTGATCCTCTGACCTGAGATCACCATGGTACCTTATGTACGTGGATCCTTACTTTTGATTTATTCACTAGCATGCTACTTTGAGATGTGTATGGGATATTTTGGGTATAGTGTAGTGTGCATAGAGGTTATGAGTGGTCAATAAAGAATCGGGTCACTCTTTGTAGGAGGAGAGAACATCCTATATGATCTCATAAGATGATGACTCTAAGAGTCTCTAGCCAAAGCAGGGATGAACAGTAGAAAAGTTTCTACTGATTTATCAATCGAGTCATCATCATCAGATCGAGATACATATTGATAAGTATTTTGACTTGACATGATATCCATGCCCATGGCCTTTTCAAGATATTGTATGATCGAAGGATTGAATTGCATTGTAACTCACCACGGAAGGATAATTTTGATATTTTTATCAAATTTTAAATCTTTTGAGTAGTCATGACATGTTGCTTAGATGTGAATTTTGACTTGTAGACTCACCAAAATTAAAAGAGTTTAATTTGAGAATCAATTAGGAAGAGTCCTAGTTGATTGGGACTCTTGAGCTGACCTAACTAATCAGATTAGGATTATGTTGAGAGTCTGGATGCACTGCTGGCAAGATTTAGAACCCAATGAGTCACACACAATCAAAAAATTTGGTCTTGGTCCAATCTATTTGGATTTATTATAAATTCAATGGGTTAATTAAATTGCTAGCACATGAATTAGTCCAAGTTCCCAATTTGGTTCAATGCAAAGGTGTTGTGCTAAACCCAGCTTGTTGCCTTAACCTAATGAGATTGGGTTCAATCCTTTAAGTCATGAGATGGCTTAACCTTTTATTTGAAGTGTTTCAGCTCATCTTAGACTTCTCCATGCCAAACCACATGCTAGGAAATAAATGCCGCCCATTTATTTTGTGCATTAAGAGAGAGTCCTTCTCTTCCACTCCTCTTAAATTCCTTCCTTAATCCACGCATT